>NC_037287.2:10246937-10549937 GCF_000002775.5 Populus trichocarpa | reverse complement strand
CTAGGATCCCTTTTGTGTTGTGTACCGCAGTGCCAAACTTGACCCTTGTCTGTTTTCCAAGAACACAATGCTCGCAGAACCCATGCTTCCCAGTCTTGGCGCCTTTTAATAGACCTTGCTTGACTAATCCTTGCAAAGCCTTTTCACCAGCATGCCCTAAGCGCATGTGCCAAAGTCTGGAATTATCTGCTTCATCATCTTCTATACTTTTGGAAACAGCTGCTGTACCAGTAACTGTAGATCCATCCAGGAAATATAAGTTTCTTATCCTCGTGCCTCTTAAGACAACTAATGCACCACGGATTGCTCTCAAGACTCCACCATGCATGATAATCTTATAACCACTGGATTCTAGGACTCCAAGTGAGAAGAGATTTTTCTTCAAGTCAGGTACATACCGTACATCTGTTAGTGTCTTGACTACCCCATTATGCATCTTCAGATGGATAGTCCCAATCCCTTTGATCTCACTCACATCATCATTACCCATCAACACACCTCCTCCATCGAACTCCTCGAGTCTCGAGAATAAGTGCTTGTTAGGGCACATGTGATAGGAACATGCAGAATCAAGAACCCATTCACCAGAATGGTTTTCTGATGATGAGACCATGAATGCAGAGTCTTGTTCATCCTCATCTCGTGCAACGTTCACAGTTGGTTCATCTTTTTCCTTGTTGCCCTTGATTGGACAATCTTTCTTCCAGTGCCCTTTTTTGTGACAAAAGGCACACTCATCTTTTGCAAGATATCGTCTGTTTGATGATTCTCCTCTGGATTTTGAGCGAGATCTCCCTCGCCCTCGAAATCTTCTAGGGTTTGTTCTGCCTCTAACAGTCAATGCTTCTGACGTTGACTCCTTGTGAACAATCTGGTCCTTCTTTCGGTACTCATTATTCACCAAAGCATTGGACACATCAATGAATTTAATCGTTTCTTTACCATACAGTAAAGTGGTGACGAGATGTTCATATGTGTCAGGCAGTGAATTCAATAACAGTAGAGCTTTATCTTCATCATCAATTTCCACATCTAAATTCTTCAAATCAGCTATCATTTTATTGAAATCATTTAGATGCTCATTCATAGAAGTACCTTTCTTGTGCTGAAAACGGAAGATCCTTTTCTTCAAGTAGAGACGATTCTCTATACTCTTCTTCATAAACTTGTCCTCCAGTGCTTGCCATAATTCCTTTGCAGAGTTTTGTTCTGAAAAGGCGTACTTCTGATCCTTTACAAGACAAAGTCGGATGGAACTGCAAGCCAACCGATTTATCCTTTCCCAGCTTTTATCATCCAAATCCCCCGGTTTATCTTCTAAAGTGAAATCCAAATTCATTTGGACAAGCATATCCATGACTTCACATTTCCACATGCCAAAATTACCTTTCCCATCAAACTTCTCCACCTCAAATTTGGTATTCGATATCGGGATGTATTGTGGAGGTATACTAGCATTCCCTACTGATTTTTCTTCTGGAATATCAGCCATTAGGACGTCTTTGGATTACAAATGGAATCCCGAACTTGTTAAAACACACACTTTTATGCTTAAAAGTGCCAAAACAGTAACTTCGGTATGCTGTTTAACAAAACGGACACCACGGTTGCGTCCGGAATGGTTGAAAATGCTAGGAACCAACTTGACTCGGCCAAAAACGGGTCAAAAAATCACTGAGTTGGCCAAAAAACCAATCTGACCGAGTTGACTCAGGGAAGGAATATTCTGTCTCTGATAAAGAATATTCTGTCACGGGAATATTCTCTTACTGGTAACGGAATATTCTTATTCTGTCACTGTCAGATGACATGGCTGATGACGTGTCTGATGACAGAGCGATGTGGACCCTCTGTTGATGGCGTGGATGATGACTCAGCGCCTACATGTCGGATGACGTGGCTGTCTTCTCAGGCGAGAATTCCGGCACTGTCTGGTTTTTCCGGCAGATTTCCGGCAAAACTTCGGCGAGCTCTACAGGGCTCGTTTCAACTCCGATTTCGATGATCTTTATATCTCCGAACTCGTATGGTCGAGAGGAATCTCCGCAGCTGGTCAAAATCAAGATCTGAGAACTTTGAAAATTCTGCAACTTTGAACAGAGAGCTGAAAAACGTGTTTTTTCTGTGTTTAAGCTTCCCTAATGCTCTGATACCAATTTGTTGTGCATACTGGACCGAAAGCAAACACAAATAAAACACAAACAAGCAGATTTACGTGGTTCCCCAAAACCGGGTACGTCCACTGAGGCAGCAGATTGTATATTAATGGAGGAATGATACAAACACTCAACTCAACCCAGTACAATCCCACAAAACCCAGTGTTTCACTCTTACACTCGGTGTTTCTCTCAAATCTGCACTTTCTCACTCTCACAGTTGCACATTCTCTCTTCTTCCTCTGCACACTTGCTTCTTGCACTCTCAGCACTTTCTCTCGTTCCTCTCTTCTATCTTCAGTCTTGAATCTGTTTACATGAGAAAGGGAAGCATAAATATAGTGGTTGTAAAGGAGAGGGTGGTTGATGGTGGAGAGGGTAGTTGAAGGTGGTTGAGAGTGGTTGAGAAAAATGTTGACAATTGCAAATGTTGACAATTTGCTACATATGTAAACTGTATCACTTTGTAAAATTCTCCACTGTCAGATCTATAAAATTCTGGAACTTCTCAAATGGATTAACAATTTCCAATCAATTACCCATTTTATTGAATAGAGGATTTCTAGATGCTGCTTTTTTCTAAGATTGAAGACTGTCGAATGAAAAATCCTCGTCAACAGAGTTCAATATCATGTTGAATTGGTGAAATAAGGAGTCAAATTGTAAGGAAGGGGCCATTTATTCCGGGCCTGAAAGCACAAACTGGTTGGTATAGGAAAGTCAGAATGAAATCTATGAGATGATTGGATCAAGTTGAATTAACTGAAGAAGAATGTAATAGTCTTTAAAAATTGCTTAACCACAATTTCTTTCTTTCCTTTTTTTTTTCTATTTTTGTATGAGATATTCAGAGATGATTCCTAAAGAATGTAATTGCCGTGATTTATACCTAATACCTCTTGTAGCTGATGTTGTTCATTCAAGGATCTTTGTTATTCTACACGCTTCTTTTTTTGGAAACATTAACTTTGAATTGTTAGAGTTGATTTAGTAGATTTCTGAAGCTATGCTAGTGAAACGAGCAGGGAGGGTTTGTGCCTCGCAATAAATTATCTCGAACTGCTGTTTTAATTGATCACTGTTGCAATCTGAAGTTTTAACACCATATGGGCTGTATCACAACATCTATCATACGATGTTGTTGTAATATTGTCTTTATCTACCACGTGTTGCAGGATATGTAACTGGTTTTGCCTAACTTGCTTAGTTTTTTCAATATCCTTGTTTACGTGTTACAGGTTGAGAGAGTTTCTCATAGAGATAATATCCAGAGTTTTGTGCGGAAATCAGAGAACCTTGAGAAACAATGCATTGCAAAAGCTATAAAATCTTACTGTGAATTGCGTGTTTTGCCTTATGAGGAAAACAAGACTGTTGTATTCTGAGGTGAAGACAAGGGGGAGAGAGCTGTTGACTGTTGTTACAATCTGTATGTTCGTGAGTCATTCATTTTTCCTAATTAAAATATGCCCAGCAGAAATGTCGAGATGATGATTATTATTTATATTCCAAACTCAGAAGGTCACCTAGTGAAATTTAAGCTATCTCTATTTAGTGAGAGCACCAGACAAAACTGATCTTCTATTGTTGCCGACTTACAGTAAGTTCATCTTTAGTTTTAAAGTGTTTTGTTTAAATAACTTGGTGAGATTTGAACTTGTGACTACATGATCAATAATTTGAGGTTTCAAGATGTGATTTATATGATTTTTTAATCTTTCAAGAATTTTTTTTTTTCTTCCTTTATATTATATGTTATAACCGTAGAATTCAATCTGAAAATGGTTACATGTTGGTTAGGATGCACGCCATGAATAATATGCGCACATTTATTCGTGGGTGCTTTAATCGAGAGTGAAATGCATGAATAATTATATAGCTACAAGGTCTGTTTTATCTAGATTGTTGCTTTTGTAGCCATGCTAAATTGAACAAAAGAGTCATTCCGAGTTCGGGGACTGCATAAGAGAACGGTTTGTGCGTTTCTTACATTACATAGGTAAATTGTACAAAAGAGGGATTTTCATTTGTAATATCACTCGTATACTGTTGTCACTCTATACTTCATTGAACAAAACTATCATCTGCTCTATTCTCGGAGCAAATATACAAACATCGATCATATACTAGGCACCATCGTTTATGCTTAAACATGTCAGGGAGTGGTCAGTTTCTTCAACACTGCTGACTTGTCGAAGAAGACTCTGTATACCATCAACCCACCTCTGCTTGTGAATTTTGTTCTTGCACTTGAACTCCAGTAGACCTTGTGCTGTTTTAATGCCGAAATAGACTTCCTCAGTACCAGTTTCCCTTTCTTTTCTATATGGCCATGCTGTTGTCTCATCACAGACTCCATAAACAACACCTAGTAGCAGCAGAAGACATTCAGGTGTTGAAGGATTTAAAACTGCAAGAATTGTTGCTCAAGTATTTTGAGATTTGCAACTAGAAAAGATTATTTATCCATTTCCACTTTACCTTTTTGCTTCTTGGACAAGGCTCCTCCAACGTGTTTGCTTTTGATCTTAATTAGGACCTGAAAAGGTTTTTATCGGTGAACAACGTATTTTATGACCTCAATAAACTATCGCTCCCAACTTTTCTCGAAGAAGTATATACCTGGGATTTCTTGTTGATGTACACGGTGACATGTTTCCATCGCATCACTCCTGACAATTCCAATAGCAACTCATTTAGCACTAGCATCTAAAATCACTCAACAGCGGTTTCATTTCTTAGTACTTCTTTATCAAGAATTCAAGGAAATTCCAAAAGCAACAGAGAGGGCATGGACATGAACCTTTCTTTGTGTGTTGCAAGAGTTCACCAACACAGGGAGGACCCTGTTCTTCTAATGGACCATTTGAAGAAGAAGTCCAGTGAGTATCCGCCACCCCCCTATCATAAGGACTTATAGCAGCATTCCTTCTTGCTTCTTTTGGTAATCTTGATTTTAAAGCTGCTTCTCCTCTCAAAGCTGGTTTAGAGGATGGGTCACATTATTTACTAACCAATGTTCCATTATAGGAAATACAATGAAGACCAGAAAAAGATTGAGCAAATACCTGTTGCCGCGGCGGCGGTAAGGGTCATTAGATCACCTGGACTTTGAATATCTACTGCTGATCTCACAACAGAAGCCACACAATCATGATCAGCTCCGGCTGATTCTGATAATTCTATGCAATGTGATGCAAGGAGTTCTGCAGCTGAGGCCAAAGCCATGCTCATTTTGGAGCTGGAACCACTGGAATTTCCGGCAGCTGTCACGGCAGCCAATGCCGCAGCTAGTCCGGCTATAGATACAGCAGAATGCATATGCGCATTTTCCGTGCGTGCTTTGTCTTTCTTCTTCACTGCACTGCTACTGAATTCCTTGTGGTGGAACCATTTTCCTATTGATCCTGTCCTTGAACCTCCTTTTGAATTTACCACCTTCCCTGACTGCAAAGGAGTGAAATAATTTGATGACATGAATAGAATGGATTATGTGCCAAAAAAAGAAGAAGCTTTGGATAACTTAATTTCGGATTTGAGAATGTTCTTCTTCATGTCAGAAAATAACGAGGACAGGATGTAGAAATTGCAAATAAACTAATAGTACTGCGAGGAAGACTCACTGATTGTTGTGCCACAATTGTCTCTGGAAATGTATCGGGGTTCTTTTCAGTGAAAAACTCTTTCTGCTTCTGAGCCAGAGCTTTTGAGATTTCTGAAGCAGAGAGACTCCAGGATCTTGATAAGAACTCCATAGGCTCTCTTGGTGTCTGTGGTTGAGGAATCGCTGGCAGTGAAGATGCAGGTTTCAGCTCTTGGTCCTCCTCTAAATATTCTAGCATCGAAGTACTCTTAAAAGCAGAATAAAGTCCACTTTCCATTTCTTCAATTTGTATTTCAAGTATTCCAATCAAACTGTAAACCTTCGCTTCCTTGAGCTATTTCTTGTTCAGCACAGTGATCTCTCTCACTAAAACCTCAATGACTGGTGTTCCCTGCCATATCAGTCAAAGATACCTCTAAGAAGAAGAAGTAGATACGAAAAATACTAGCCTTGCAAGCTTAGAAAACAAGATACAACTGCCTTCGGAACAAAGTTGTTATCTATATATATATAGCATGTAGCTACAAAAAGGTCAATAAACTTGCAAATATAGGGGACAAATTAGATTACAAAAGCGCTTTTCAAAATCTCGTGCTTCGAAACCTCATGGAAATAAGGTTGGGTTTCGTTAAAGGGATCAAGAAGACAGAATTCACCAAACTCGATGACTAGTATAATTCTAAGCTTAAGGGACACAAATAGAACATCATCCTTAACAAGCGGGGATTGTTCCTTAAGCACTCATGCAAGAAAGCGCAGGATTCTATAAGGAGACAAAGGATTATGTGTTAAACTCTTGTACTTTTTGGAGGTTATGAGTGTATTAAATATCGAGTGTATTTCCCTATGAGAGATAGTAAGAGCGCATCATGGATGATTCACCTGCAAGTATTTCGAAAGTTCGTGCAAAGACCGGCCACTTCATGAATATTGGCTGGACGGTGGGGACAGTTTAGGATTCTCTCTTCCATTTCAACAGCCTTGCTTGAAGCAGGACGGTTAAGGTTGGTATCGTTATCTATCAGCTTTTAAATTTATTCCTTTGAGCAACTGTGGGGCTCAATATATTTGTTTGATATGTTTTAATCAAGGTGGGGTATTTGAAAATATGTTAGCGGTTGTTTTTTAAAGTATTTTTTGTTCAGAAATATAACAAGATAATGTTTTTTTTTATTTTTTAAAAATAATTTCTGAGATTTGCATATCAAAATCATCTAAAAATATCCAAAAAAAATTAATTTGAAGAAAAAAAATAATTTTATTTTAAAAATATTTTTAAAACGTAAAAACAACCGAACTCTAAATAAAATAAGCTGAAAGCAAGATCAATAAATCTTGTGTTAGACATCAAGGATAATCCTAGTTTTATCTTAATTTTACATTTTACTATATTCATGGTTTGATCCCATTATCCATGTGATGATAATTATTAGTAAGCTTGCAGATATTATTTGTTCATGATTGCTCATAACAATATAATCTATCTTCTTTCAAAGAGAAATCAGCATGCCATATGGTCAAATTGGGCGGTTGTTTCATGTGTACAAGGATGCATCTAAATAATATGCTAGGTAGTCAGTCACTATCGCTTTACCTAATTGAGTACACTACACAGAGAGTCCTATAATTGGCCTCCTCTAATCTGTGGTTGCGTTGACACACCGACACAAATGCCAATTTTCACGTTTCAATATATAGGGCTTGTTCCATGGGAAACTTCTTGCTTGCATTGGACACAAACAGAGCTTCACTTGCCACCTTCATCACCGAGGGCCAGCCGAAGATTCTGACTTCACTCAAATTTCAAATTGGGGGATGAGAAGGCACAGATCATGAAAGTGTTCAGCCTTTTCCTTGTCTTCAAGAGCTGATAGAGGGGCCCCAAGTCTGCATTATACACATGAACGAGATGGCCCTTCTTGATAAATGATTTGACCAAGCCAGTCTGTACACGGTTTTATGCCTATAATCATCGCACTCAACACTGGGAGAGTATGGGACTTGCGTCGAGTCATAATTACAACCTGCTTTAACCCTTTTATATATAAAACTACAGATGCTCCATGATCCAATTCTTACTCCACGCAAGGAATATAGATATGTTAATCAACTTTAAACTTTTATGTTTGTGTCTATCATTTTCACCCTTTTTGTTTTTGTTGAAATGTCTTTGTTATGGGCCTTTGCTATCACAGTGCCAGGAAATAGCATTTTAAAAAAATGTGCTTAACGATTTTGAATTTTAGCTTGATTTGTTGGAAACAGTGTTCTTCGCCGACTTGAAGTCCCTACTGCCTTTTGGGACTGCTGGTAGAAGAAGCTCCCAAAAATTGTAAAGAGGTATCAATCGATGATATATAGTATTAAAACAAATGCAATTTAAAGTATATGTTATAGTTCTGATATATACATTGCTTATCTATCAATATAATTAAATATTAACCATTAAAATTTTGATATTTATTAAAATATCTAAAACAAATGTTGTCGTGTCACGTGTTAATAGATAAAAAAAATTAAAATATTAATATTAAGATGGAAAAATATGAAATTTTTTTTAATTTAAATACATTGAATCATGATTTTTTAATACAAATTTATTGTAAATTATTTATATTTAAATAAATTGAAAGCTCATATCATAAGCTTTAGCTTAAAATACATATTAAATATTTTTTTTAAGCAAGATATAAAGGGAGAAAAATCAAGAAGACCATCTCTTATACTAGATCAATCCACATCAACATTCTTCATGAATTTATAGAAGTTCAATTATGCATAATTGTTTAATCCCATGTTATTTTTTAATTAATTTTTTTCTCGAAAAAACTACTAAATCAAGTGACACAAAAGTATTTCTTTAGGAAATAATTAAGAATTTAAATAATTCGATACGCATCATCAAGAAAGTAACATGTAAAGGGAGGTGATTGTAGGCTATTATAGGAAAAGGCACCGACCAATTATACAAATATTGTGATTGTTATCTTTCCGTTTCTCCTTCAGTACTCCGACTAAGAAATCCACAAATTAATGACTACTTTTCTTGGCCACATGGTACTAGGAGAGACCAAGCTGAGCTGCTCCACCTGTGTAATGCAAAGCAGAAATTAACCAAAAAATCGACAGGGAATCAAATTTTCATATCAAAGGAAAGAGAAGTCGTCAAGAAAGTGAAAAGATCGAAAGCTAGTGTTATCCCCTCCACATGGGGGTGGAACCTGGATCAAATAAAGTTGACAGTCACTAATTAAAGAACATTGCCTGACAGCCACGCTTCGTGCCATTTAGCAAAAATCTACAGATTCCCACTTTTTACAGTGGAACTGAGAACATTCATGTGCTAGTCACATAAACTTTCATTAATTTAAAAAAAAAAAAAACAAGAATTCTAGGGAATGAAGCAAGAATCTTGGACGTTGGTAGTCCATGAAGCTTATTAAGTTTCTTTTATTTGTCTAGTGCAGGCATTGGTAATTAATTTTATTATCTTTTTAATAGACATATTCTGTCAAATAGCTAGAGCTATGCATTCAATATCCCTTCGAATGGTTATTGCCAGGATCTTTGCTACCTCCCTCAAGTGCAGCATCCAAGCTTCGCTGCTTCCTTTCTTGTACAATGGAAGAGTAAGCCTTTACAACATTAGATGATGGGTTCATCAATATGATTCGATCTCGGATTGCATTGCATGTCTTATTGCGTTCCATGAGAAATTTCATCAATATGTCTTTTGTGGTCTACCCCACTAGAGCAAACAATGCCATTATAGGAGCCTAGTCCATCCTATGATTTTTTAAATTTTGTATATTAAACTGTAATTGTCATCTGATCTTGAACTAGACAAGCAATATCATTTTCAATCTGAAAAATACGAGGGATATTATTTTCAGAAAAAATGATCTTGAATGTCTTTTCATACCTCTTGGGCAATGGTACCATTGAAGGGCTTAGAAACAAGCATCATTATAGGATGCATGGTCGGGATGGAGGGAATATGGATTGGTGGCATCGAGCTTGTCTCCTTTTAAAGATTGCTCGTTTGCTATGATAAAATGAGATAAGAAACAAAAATGGCAAAGTAAAAAAGAAAATAGAAAACATAAAGCTAGCTAGGGTTCTATCCCAAGCATAAAGAGGGAAGAAAAATGTTTTGCCTCCAATGATTTTATTGAATAAAAATGGTGTCTATTTATACCAAATTATTTGGATTATATTAGATCAATTTTTACTTAATTTAATTTGAAACTCAATCTCAGCTAGAAGCCAGCATGCTGCCAAGTTGATTTGTTCAACTAGATCAAAACCAAGTTTAATAACATTTCTAAAATAAATTTATACGTACGCTTATCTATATGCAAAACACAAACCTTCAATGGACGGCCACACATTCTCAAACATGCAAAAACATGGTTATTATCATTTGTTTTGGATTTTTCTTCATTCGTGAAATACAGATTCCAGACAGTTTGTCCTAAACAATTGGGTTCGGTTGGTTTACATACAAGAAAGAATGGAGGATTGTGACTCGTGAGTTCCTATCCAAGCTAGCAAACAGCTGACAGGCGAAATATGTTGCTGTAATTACTCTCACATCTCCATGTATGGACCATTATAGATGCAATCAATGATGGTCCTGGGAAATTTATCAAATTTATATGTGAAGAAAATAATTATCAATTAAAAAAATTATAATCTCATATTATAAAGAGTTAATCGTGTTCGAGACTCGGAGACGTGGCATCAACATTGACAGGCAGTCTTATCCGATCAGAGTAAAGTCCACAAAAGAAATTTTCTTATTAAACAGGTACAGATAATTTTTAACTGGTCATTGACAAAGAACAGGCTCAAAGCCTCAAACCTACCCAGAAAGCAAGAAAGCAAATCACAATTCACAAGCCTATGCAACTGTTTAGGCGTAGTCTTCAGAAACTGGGGCAGGCGCATAAGACCCTATGAAAATACCGCCGTAAACAAGCCCAGCCAACCCACCTCCAACGAGTGGCCCCAGCCAGTAGATCCAGTTCTGTGAGAAGTCACCACTAACCACAGCTGGGCCAAATGAGCGAGCTGGGTTCATCGAACCACCACTGAATGGGCCAGCAGCAAGAATGTTAGCACCAACAATGAACCCTATAGCAATGGGTGCTATAATTCCAAGGGAGCCCTTTTTGGGGTCTGCGGCTGTGGCATAGACAGTATAGACAAGTGCAAAGGTTATGACAATCTCCATCACCACTCCTTCGATAGCACTCATCCCTGAAGCAACTCCATGGGTTGGGATGCCCTATGAAGTCCAGCAAAACAATTTTGAGCTTTGATACAATCAAAGATGATTAATTGGCGATTTATTAGAATTGCATGGTTAACAGATGAACAGTTCAAAATACTGGTAATTAAACGCAGATGGATTTCCTTGCACAAAGGGATATATCCATTAACTGTGGCAGGGACTTTAAGTGGAGAAATGATTTAGTTTTCTCTTTGATAATTTAAATGATTAGTTCAGGACTTCTCTCTTGCTTTGCGCAAATGATAAAACGATCCGCCTTAATTATTGGATAAGCAGTGATTAGTCAAGCCGGAAATTAACTAATCCACTCGAAGAGTACTAAAAACAGAAGCAGCTGAAATATTTGAAATCTTACCACCACAGTTTTGCCAAGTAAGATCTTACCAACATATTCTGTCATCCCGATGCTAATTTCCCAAGTAACATCGCTTGTCAACTGAAAATATTCCTTTAGCAATGAAGGGGATTTTTACTGGTAATTTATTTATTCTCTTAGGGTTCAAGGTTTCAAATGGTTACCACTAATTAACTAAAAACTAAGGTCAAAATCTTTTTTTTCTTTTTTTATGCATATGGCTTTTCAGGATGCATGATATATAATTCTGGTGTTTTACCTCAGCGCTAGTAACGACTTTGAGGAGGAGGCATGCGACGATGGAGCCGAGGCATTGAGCAATCCAGTATAAAAGGCCAGTAAGGAAGGTGATGTTGCCTCCGATGGCCAGTCCGAAGGTGACAGCCGGATTTAAATGGCCACCTGAAATGTTTGCTGCTATGGAGACTCCCACAAAAAGTGCAAATGCGTGAGCCACTGCCACCGCAACAAGGCCAGGTGGGTCTAAGGCTGCATCTGTTGTGAGCTTACCTATACCATACCGAAGCAAAATTTACACTACAGTTTCGACTGCATGTTTTTAATCACGTGCTTAGCAGGAGGGCTGTTTTGTTAGTAAACTTTGTATATTTTTTCCATCTTGGTACGTATTTACTTTAGAGTTAATTATAATTTAGTCCTTATAATTTATTAAAATAAATTAACTCATCTATGTAGTATAAAAATAATCAAATAATCAATCTTTTGATTAGTGTTGACCATGCTTAATTTAATAGTATTTTTAAAAAATGCTTCATTTTTTCTTGAACGTTCTGTCTTGTTTATGTATTTTTTACCGTTTTTATTTTTTAAAATCAAAATAAAATAAAAAAGAATTCATGAACAAAAAGAATCGCATTAAAAATGAAAATAAAAATACAGGGATTAAATAATAATCTCTGAAATGAGATAATTAATTACTTTTGCTAAACTACGTAGACTTATAATTACCTTGTTACTTAATATATTTCAAAATACCAATTTCTGAAGAGAGTTTTTTTTTTTTGCTTTTTTTTAATTTATGTAGACATAATCATGTAAAACTGGTGATGGGCTCAGTAGTACTTACTGTAAGCGATAGCCGATCCAACACCAGCAAATACAAAAAGAAGAGTGGCGATGAACTCAGATAGATAAGCCTTGATGGAGGCTAAGCTGAAAGAGTCGCCAAGACTGCCAAAAGCTATCTTCGCCATTCTTTCTTGTTTCACTAATTATTAGACTAATTAAACTTAATTAATTATTAGAACTATCAATATAGCTCGCTCGAGTTCTTGTGTGTGTTTCTCGATGGGCTGCAATGCATTGGTCTCATGGGCGTGGTTTAAATACACGCTCCTACTGGTGATTTGCTATGCTAAATTTGCAGTAAGCATCATAGCCGGCGCCGACCGTGGGACCCATATGAATGGAAGAGCCCTAAAAGAATGGAAGCCGACCAACCGCCTTTTATTTGATTAGTAATAACTAACATTTCATCACTAATTATGAGCACAAGACAACTAATTTACTTGTTATTTATGTGTGTGTGTTAAGAAAGGAAACAAAAAGCATGTTTTGATGGGATATGATCACTTCAGCACCAATAATTAATATGGTAATGATCGATGTCCACGTGTCATTTTCCCCGTATCAAATGATAAAAATTAGGGCGTTTTATCATATATGAAATAATTAGCTTTGTTCAAAGAGTTGGTGTGTTTTTTTTTTTTTTTTTTTAAATATGGTACATGGGTGATAATTCCATCATGATTGTGATGGGTAACTCTTTCTAGAGCTAGCAATGTCATCTGAGTTGTTTGGTATAATTTCTGGTTTTGCTTCTAGATATTTTTTAAAAATATTTTTAACTTAAAAATATATTAAATTGAATTTTTTTAGTAATTTTTTATTATATTTTATATATTATGAGTCTTCACGGTCATGATGACTAATTACAACTTTTGCTTAAGTTTACTATTTTAGTAAGTGGGAATGAGTAATATTGAAATTAAAATTATAGACCATTATTAAAATTATTATATCATATTAAACTTGATAATTAAGTTTAAGATTCATTTTAAAAAAATTAAAATATTATAGCACGTGACTTATTTTAATTTTATATATTAATTTTATATTAGTTATTTATTAACAAAAACTCTAAAATGCATGAGTTTTTTAGTGTTGCAATTCACAATTCTATAATTGTTTATTCAATTTTTTTCTATTCAATTGTGTCCTTCAATGCCCAATTTTCGTGGATGATTTATCAAAAATTGTTAATGAGAGACAAGATTAAAACAAATGAGATTGATAAGTAAAACAAGGAGGAAACATGTGGTGTTATCAAAAAGGGATAAAAAGTAAACTTTGACCTTCTTACTTTTTAAATGATAACTTCTCGGTCCCTAAATATTTCAAAAACTCAATTGTGGAACAAATTTTTTTTGTCCATTTTCTAGTTCAAGATGGAAGAGAGAAAGTCATTAAATTAAATTCTGCTAGTGGAGAAAAAATATTGGTTGACAACGAATTATGCTACCAAAATAGTCGATATTGGTTTGTACGAGTTTTATATGCCGGAAAGAGTTCTAGTAAGGTGTTCTTTCACCTATAGTTTTCTTAAAAAAGTAAATCTGATCTCAGAAAGTATTTTGATTTCGACTTGATTTTTTGTTTGTTTATCATTTTTGAATTATTTAAAGGTATAAACAAGTTTATTTAAGTCTTCAAGATGTTTATCAAGTGTTTTGGGGCCAAAATTATGGTTTAAATAAATTTTTATGGTGTTTAACACCTATGGCCGACAATCAAAATCTGGATAGAGAAGGCAACAAGTTGCCTGGTATTTTTTTTCAAAAAAACCATAGGTGGACAATAAAAGAAAAAAAATTTAACAGCCTCAAGCTTGCACTCATGGGCCTTTTTTTTCAATTTGATCCTTCACAATTGGCTCTTTTTATTTTTGCCTTCTTTTATTTATTTTTTTGAATTGTTTTTTTTTCAATTTGATCATTCATAATTGGATTTTTATTGATTTTTCTTGCTTAATTCTTTTCAATCTTATTCTTTAATATTTTATTGATTTTTTATTGGGAAACATAAATTATTTATATTTGATATTCATAGGTTTATCAGAATCTTGAATAAAACACTCTGATATTCAGTTGGTTTTTGATTTTACAAGCATCATTTTTATTATATAATCAAATAAAAAATTATATAAAAAAATTGTTGAGCTCAATTTAGTTCATAACCCGGGTAATATATTTGATCGGTTAACTTTGAATGATTAGAAATTAAACTTTATAGTTTCTTATATAAAACAATTTAATTTATTTACATGCGTTAACTTTTCAATTAAGATTGAGATTTTTTCAAAAATGTTGTCATATTCATTTTTTTGTGCTGTAAAAAAACATTATCCGTCAACAGCGAATGGCAGGTTAGATAGCTTGTTTTTACAAAGAATTGGTGAGTATAATAGAATCTCATGATTTGTTTCGATTGCCGTCTGACAGATAAACTTAGGAGAACCATTCAAGATAATTAATGGCGATAATGCACAATTTTCAAGGCATCAATCCTTCAATATATAATGAGAAAGACCAGCATCAAGAACAGATCGAGTTTTCGTCGGCAATTATTTATTGATCATGATGTGGACGAGTTTCATCATACGTGTATGAAGCAATAGGGTTTGAGGATAGCATTAAAATAAATCGCGGTTGGTAACTTGGTATTTGAAGTTCCACCAATAAAAGAAAAGAACAGTTCAACAAATGCACCTCCTCAGCTTTGAAGCAGTATTTGCGTGGCTGGTGTAAAAGCCAGCCATCGGCATCACTATTTGCCTGCCATACTGCTTTCTGCGACGTGTAAGCGTTTAATGGAAGTTCTGTTCATGCATACAGCTTAAACAAATTCCCACTTCTTATTCAACTTTTTCGAGAAACAAACTTGTTGTTGAGCTTTAACCTGTTTTCTCTTCTAAAAAGCAGCCTGTTCTGTTGCCTTTCGGGGCTGGATGATCAACTCACTACATGTTTGCTAGGAGGCTAGAAAGGATTATGTATATATATTTTTCCTGCTCATGTTTGATTTATTTTTTTAGAGGAGAGAAAGATTTAAAGGAAGAAAGTTAAATTCTTAACCTGTGTCTGGGAGAGTATATAGTTTTTTAATGGAGAAAAACTGTGAATTTTGTGTCTCTCCCTCTTGTTTTTTAATTTCATCATTTTTTTTTCCCATTTTGCTTTCATCTCAGATCTTTAACCACAAATATATATTATTTAATACTTTTCATGATTACATTTTATTTAAAATTTGACTTATTCAATTGAAACCCATTATTAGAGGGTTATAAAAAAAAAATCATGTGAATTTCATGCTATTACTTAGTACTTTTTTGTTGCTTGAAAGCGAATGAAGTATCTGATTGTGAATTCATTGATATATTGAGGACACGTAATGAAGAAGAAAAGTAGGTTAGAAACCTAGCTAGACGTCGAGACTGCCCTTAAAGATCTGGGACTTTTAATTATGAGGTTAGTTTGGATAATATGTTACTCTTAATTTAACGGGCGATTTTCTTTCATTCGTCCTCTCATTTGTAACTCTTTATATATCACTCATTTTCCTCACATACTAGTTTAAATATCCATTTATATATTCGAAGCAGTCTCATTTATACATCCAGCAAAACCTCTTCGGGAAAAATTTAAAACATCAAAGTAAAAATGGGCTGGAATAAATAATTTTTCTTCAACTATATTCAAGACAAATATTTAAGTTGATAAAAAATCAATTTTTTTTTTATTCAACAAATTGTTTTACAGTAAATCCAGTATAGACTTAAGCCTACCTGGGCCTCGCACGCTTTAGCATGTGAGTGTTTAAGCCTAAAGCTCATTTTATTTAAGTCGTTTTCATTCTAAAAACCTAGATGTTCTTTGTGTTCAATTCTATTTTTTATATTTTTATTAAATAAATCATTGAAAAAGCTTGTTTTTTTATATGAGAATAAGATTTTAGCGGGTTTTTATGGTATAAGTAATATATTCCACTGGAAAATAAATCACAATACACTCAGTACTAGAATGAGGTAGATTTGATACCAAATTAAGAAAGGTAGCTATGATTGTATCATACATGAATTAGGTATTAAGCTAGTTGTATGTCCACGCGTTGTTGCGGGATGATTTTCAAGATTTATTTTAATTAAATTTCATGTTAATTAGAATAAATATTTTTAAAAATTAAAATGATTTAAATTATTGAGAAAAAAAGGAGCTCCTTTTTAAAAGCTTTGCCTGTCTTTGTTTTTAATCCATGGGATGTAGATCATTTGTCTAGATCGATATACGACTTCATATATATACTAGTTCAAGCTCCGGCCATCTCTCGTGGTCAAACAATCAAGTTCCAACATATTTGAACCCTCAAAACTCTATTTTTCATCCATTTTCACCTAATAATTACGGTCCAAGTTAACACTTAGCATAAATGGTAAACAATCCCCAAATTAATCCTTAAAATTAACACTTATTTTGTAGTTGGAATTATTTTTTAAAGTGTTTTTCAAAATATTTTTCGCTTGATTAATTTTTTTTAGATTTTTTATAATTTTGATGTGATAATATTAAAAATAAAAAAATATTTTAATATATTTTTAATTAAAAAATACTCGCCACATTACCACCATTTAGTTATTCAAAAAGCCAATGTGTTTCTATCACATGCCACCCAACAACACATTTGAATTGATTTAATTAGTTGTTTAAAATCCCGAAAAACCACGAAATATAAAAAGCCAAGCCAATAATTTTTTTTAAAAAAAAAAGGATAGATTTTTGGTTTGGAGAAAACAAAAAACTTTGAAACGTGCATAGATTTTTCTTGCTGGAATTGGAAGCACATGGCTGAGCAATGATACTCCTCACACACCCA
Organism: Populus trichocarpa; assembly: GCF_000002775.5. Classification (NCBI taxonomy): domain Eukaryota; kingdom Viridiplantae; phylum Streptophyta; class Magnoliopsida; order Malpighiales; family Salicaceae; genus Populus; species Populus trichocarpa. The sequence goes on along the minus strand of NC_037287.2, from coordinate 10,532,577 downwards.
TTAAAGAGCCTGCGGAAACAAATTATATTAAACACCACCAGCTTGTTAAGGCCCAATATCAAAAAGTCCTTATCTCCACGCTTTTCAAATTTCAATCAAAACCAGAGCATTTATGCAATGATAGCCATTGGAAACCACATGATATTGAGAGTCCAAAGCAATGCACTCATCATCATTATCTTCATGGCCCCTTTCAAAACCCTAGTTTTGGACTATTTTGGATGACAAATGCACTGTAAGGTGGCATTTGGTATGAAGGTAAGAAAAAAAAGAGTGAATTGTTACAGAAATAATTACTTCTAGAGCAAGAGCAAGTTTAAAGGGTATAAAAATTGATGTTCAAGAATGTTTGGTGTATTATAAATTAAAGGGTTAAATGTTAATGAAATAAAAAGGAAATAATTTAATTATTAGTAATGATTGATGATAAAAAAAATTAAATTAAATTGTCTTGTATTTAAACGAAAAGAAAAGTGATCAGAAAGACAAAAAACAAAAAATACTTGGTGCATGGTGGGTAAAATTTACCATTCAAAGCCATTAATTTGAGGTACAATGTCTCTACTAATTAATCCTCCGACAAAACTTGTTTAACTTGTATAAGGATAAAATTAACCCCTATTGTCTAACATAGTTTTTAGTTACTATAATGGAACAAAAATAACAAAAATAGTTCAGATAAAAATATATTTGATTAAAAAAATAAAGATATAAAAATAAATTTATCTCCAAGATAATTTTGAAGTGAATCTTTATACTTTCAAAACAGGAGGTATAAAGAAGACATGTTTTCAGAAACAATATTTTTTATTTTTTATGCTTAAAATATTCTTGTAAAAATCTCTCAATTTCAAAAGTGTTTAACCAAGACATGTAAAGATAAAAATAATTATTTTCGTAGTTTTAAAACCCAACTAGCTCGGGAGTCGATCTTGAGCAAAGCTCGAGTCACTGGTTGAGGTTACTCGAGTAAGTGTAATAATAAAAGCAGATATCATCATAGTTTTTAAACTCGATTTGAGCCTGGATCACGTGTCAAAAGGGTCGACCCGGAGCAAGACTGGATGTTAGAAGCGTCAGCATAAAAAATATGGTTATTATCATAACTTTAAAATTTAATTCGGAGGTCAGCCTGGGTCATGGATTAATAGGATTGACATGGGTCAATATAAGGATAAAAATTATTATTATTATAATTTTAAAACCTGACTCGAGGATCGACCGGGGCAAGGTTAAGGTCGCAGATCAAGAGGGTTAACATGGGTTGACCCGAATCAACTTATGAATAAAAGTAGTTAATATCATAGTTTTAACACCCGACTTGGGAGTCAAGTCAAGGCAAGATTCAGGTCACATGTTGGGAGAGTCAACCCAGTTGACCTAATAAAAATAAAAATAATCAAAGTAACCTTGTTTTGATTAAAAAAAAAATTAAAAAAAGCCAAGGGTTTTCTTACCCATGTTTTATCCCGGATTGAACTGGGTTTTTAACCGGGTGAATTCAAGTCAATCCTTTTTTTATTTTTTCTTAAACTCAGACCAATTTAGGCTTAGTTGATGGATTTGCATTATTAGCAACAACCGCCATTATTTTGCACTATGGATTTGCATAATGATTCCCTTCTCTCTTTTTTTATCCCTCGATTATTTTCTTTTTATTTGAATCCTTTAACATTGTATTTATTTGGGATTGATCTTGATGATTTGTTTTCTATGTTTGTGCATGCGGATCGTGCGATCAGATAAATATCTTGTCGCTCGGTTGATGCTCAATTTTGCAAAATAAAAATTAGAGCTTTAGAAACTGAATTTGAGCCTTCTAAAAATATTTGGTCCCTTTTTTTGCTAATATCAAGGACTAATTTGCAAGTCAGTGGAAGAGTTTATGTTTTTTTTTCAGCCATTCAACTTTTTTTAAAAAAACAATCCATTCACGTTTTTTTTTAATTTGACTTTTGATTTTTTTTTTGTTGCCTAGAATTGGAGTTTTTGCAATGGCAAGGAAAAATTTTGGGACTTGGTTAATGCTCGGTTTTGCAAAATAGAGCAAAATTTGCTAACTTAGAACAATTAATTGTGAAGGGACCAAAATTGAAATTAAAACAAAAATGGAAATAGGGGTATAAATGGTCAGGACAAATAGACTTATGCGTGCAACTCACATGCAAGCTTTTGGGAAGCGCTTGCCGAGTTTAGGCGGCACATAAGGTGTTTCCTTGCTGCCAAACATTGGCTTCCCTAACGGCTTTAGAAGCATCTTATTGCGAGCTTCCTAGCGATCAAGATTGTGTCAAGGGAGGCGTGATTGTTGAGTTTCAATGATCTTTTTTTCTTCTCCTTCTTTTTTTTTCTCTCTCCGAGAAAAAATATATTTTTTTAATTTTACCCTTTAATATTGAGTTTTTTTATAATTGAGTTTTGTAATTTTATTCAATTTTCTTTCTTCATGTTTATCCTAGGCTCACGACCAGGTTATGGATTTGACATGCTAACTCAAGTGGATTTAGATCAATTTTTTCTTACTTTTTTTTTCAACATTTAATTTGCTAGGAAATAAGCTTTGATTTTTATTTTATTTTATTTTACTTTCTATGGGTTTTCAAGTTATCATTTATTTTTTTTCTTTCTTATGAAATAATATCATGGATACCTTCTTGGAACATTGGGAGGATAAGAACAAAAAATACATATAGTTAACAACCATAATTAACCTTTAAAATAAATAAAATAAAACATATAAAATAAAACTTTCTATTTTAGTCTTTAATGAGTATTCATAACTCCTTTTATGATTAATCATTTTATATATTTTTCAATTATTTTATTAAACTCGAACATTATTTTTATATTTCTCAATTAAAAAACACTATAATACTGAAAAACACATCCATGATACTAGCTTTGTTTTTTATATCATAAATGAACTTAGAATTTTACTAGCCGGTACCCATTAATAACCTGCTACCCATTAATAACCTGCTACGGGACAAGGCCAGAACAATCCTCCATCCCTAGTCAAATCACATCCCAGAAAGATTCGTACTTGCTATATCTATTATAATAAATTAGGTCATCACAAATGACTTTTTGTTTATTTGATTTGACATGAACATTTTGGTGTGATCATTTCATAATGATTTGAGGAGAGGCACATTCGCTGCTCCCTCCATACGCAATGATCATTGGAATGTGAAGATGAGCTCTTAATGATGAGTGATTCTGCATCTTCTTAGATTGTGCGCAGTGTTCATGATTGGCTCCCCCCCCGATTCATGCATTTTTTGATACATCACATGTAAGAACTCTTGGACTATATGCGATTTCCATAAATTAACACCATTAAAATACTTTGATTGAAGAATAATAGTTAACATGGGATCTGAGAGAACATGCTGACCATTTTTATTTTATTTTTTTTCCCATTTTCTTATTGCTGTATTCTTCTATTATCTATCCTGTCGTTTGAATTCAGTGTCTGGTTTTTGGACGTGGCTATTTGACAGAATAAACTCAAGAATTTCCCTTCATTTTTATCCTCTCCAGGTTTCGATTTGATGGTGAGATTAATCTTCACTAATATTGACATAATTGCTGTCAATTAATTGCCGCCATCAAGTTATATTTACACGTGGGAGGTAAAATACATATGTAGGGTTTTTTCTTTTCTTTTCTTGGACTGCATATATGTAAGGTCTTGTTTGAATTTGTGAAGGTTATAGTAATTGGTTCTATCAAGATTTTTTTTTTGGTTATAGGATTTTTATGAAATTATAAGCGGGCCCATTTGGTAGAGGAGGACATATGAGGAAAAACTGAAGATAGTGCGGGTAAATTCAGTGAAGGAGAATGGGCATGCTGTCCTATATAAACCGCTGGCTGCAAAAAGAGGCAGGAAGACAACAGCGACCAACACAAGTCATCAAGAGAGAAGGAATTCCATATATCTACCCTCTCACGTAATCTCTCTAGTTCCTTAATAATTTCCTCAATCACCTTCAAATTTTCTTTTTAAATCCTTGGCAGCATGAATCCATCTTCATCGAAAAGCAAAAGGAAGCAACCACAACAAGTACAGCAGGAACCGGGTACTGGATTAAGGTTTCTTGGTGTTAGGAGAAGGCCATGGGGAAGATATGCAGCAGAGATAAGAGACCCTTCAACAAAAGAAAGGCATTGGCTAGGCACCTTTGACACTGCCGAGGAAGCTGCCTTGGCCTACGACAGAGCCGCTCGCTCCATGCGCGGTCCTCGTGCTCGCACGAACTTTGTTTACTCTGACATGCCTGCTGGTTCATCCGTTACCTCCATTATCTCCCCTGATGACCAGCAATCTCTACAGCAGCAGCAACTCCAGCAAAATAGCGACCATAATAGCAACCTGTCCTCATTATTCTTCAATGCCCGGCCTCCCTCTCATGATCTTCAGCCGGACTCGACTCCCATTTTCAACCAGGATTTTACCTCTCAATGCCATTTGTCAGACGGGTTTTCTTCAATGACTTCTGGTGGAGATTCTTGGTGCTGCTCCAGCACCAGAACTGATAATCAACAGCTACAACATGTTAATGATTACAATGTGCTTCCTCATGAGTTTCCTTCTGATATATCTCACGACTCGGGTTATAGTATGGGTCAGTGTGGTTTGACCGATTCATCATCTTCAAGGCTGATGGGTTTTGAGGACCAGACAGCAATGACCACTGGATTTGACTCAGTCGGGGGTGGTAGTGGTTCTTATTTCGGGTTTGATTCTGGCGAATACGTTCACAGTCCACTTTTTAGCAGGATGCCGCCAGTTTCAGATATGGCACCAGATGGTTTTGATTTGAGCTCCTCTGCTTATTTCTTCTAACTAGCATGGAGTTGATTATTTGGCTTGCTTTCTTGATCCTGCTCATTGCTTACTGATAAGAAAGAGTCAAAGCAGTTGAATCTTTCACTCTCTACTATTTCGGTTTCTGGGTTTTACAGGTGCATTGGCTTCTTGTTCTCATGGTTTAGCATGACATGGATCCTTTCTTGATCGATCAATGCCAGAGACTTGGCAATGAAGAAAGGACAGCGACAGCACGAAGATTGTTTCTCCATTAATCCAGAAACAAAGAAACAATCAATTATCGGGTCTAGGAGTTCATGGTGTGTATATGTAAGGATTAAGGAAATCACTTTGCGTTGCAGATTAAAAATTAAGGACTGCTTGTGGTCCAGAAATCAGTGATGAAGTAGGGCCTGGATTTAATGTGTTTCTCGTATTTTAATTAAATTTTGGAGTGGAGTTAATCCGTCCCAGGACCCTTTGTTTTTGTTTCGGCATTAAAAAATCCACTGCCACGAGACTGTAGCATCTCCTCTCTTTTTTTTCAATATACAGAGAATTTTAAAGGCTGGCCAATTGAGATTTTTTTTTTTTAAGTTGCTTTATTTTTCTTTAAAAGTAATTGCAATAACTAAACTTCATATTTACGAAATGCAGAATAGCTTTTTCTCGATTCGAACTGTCTAAATAATGGAAACATTTATATAAAACTCAACATGAACATGGGTATGAAAAATAAGCTTTCTGCAATCAATTTGGGCCTAGTAAAGCTTGCCCTCGTTGGTCCTGGGCTTTTTATAGCCCGGCTCCTGTATTCAGGCCTTGTGCCGTTTTTCCACTAGTCTTGCGGCCCTATATACTATTCAATTATTTAATACCAGTTTGATTTTATAATACTCCAAAAAAAATATTTTCCAATTCAACCCAATTTCTAAACCCTAATGAAAAATATATTCCCATCTACAAAATGTGATCATATTGAACATGTCAATTCTCAGGTTTTGATTATAATCATATTCAACCCATCTACAGATTGTAAAAGTGCAAAGAAATGTTGATGTTCCTGTCATGAGAGAATATGAGACATAACACTTGGCACAACCATGTTTCATTTTTTATTATGTTTCATCCTCTCTGTTGCTTTTTCTAAGCAGATATTCTGGAACAAAATGTTCCTTGATTTGCAGACACGAAAGTGGTTGTGTTTGCACCCTTCTGCTTCTTCTTTTTTTTCCAAGACTTGTAAGATAATCTTTACATGTAAAGAATGGCAAGAGTAATGAGTCGAATCTCCTACCCTAGTATAGCTCATCAATTGGCGATAATAATTAGGTGAAGCTCAAATAAAATCAAGATAATCGAATTCAATAGAGCAATAATTGAATTAGGAATTTCTTCTATTAGGCTTTAGATATTCTTATGGTTATGGGTTGAATTCAAAAAAGGATTTTTTTGAAAAGAGAGAATTGCACATGTAGAAGAAAAAAAAAATATTAGAGCAGAATTAGAAAACTCTCTTTTTCCTCGTTCACAATCCTAAGTCGTCAACCACCCAAAGACAATAACTAAACTATAAACTCCATCTCAGTAGTCAATAATCAAATCCCAATCAAACTAGGAGCATCATTAAATAAACTTGATCTAATGACCATGACTTTACCTTCTCTTTGAAACCACATCTCCCCCCAAAATCAAACCTTGTTCTAGATTTTTTCTAAGACCAAGCCCCATAAAAAAGATTGAGAAACACCTATAAAAAACCTAAGATATACCTAAACAGCAACCCCTACACGAAACTCCCCTTTCACCTAAGGATTTTATGGTTGTTTCCATAATTTTTGTTACTGTCTTTTTTAGATCTAGATTCAAAACATGTCTAACACGCGTCATCATCTCACATAATCTATTTTATGTTTGCATATGATTTGGATGCTTTTCCATTGTATCCTATAGTCGGGTCAGTTCTAGCAGCTTCATAACTAGTCAGAACCATTATCGAATGTTAACTTTAAAATCCTAAACATTATTTTTTAGCCCTTTTGGCATGTATTTAGATTTGATGAGTATGAGATTTAATATATTTTAAGCAAACTTTAATATGTTATTATGAATAATATTTGGTTATGTTATTGATAGGGTGATTAGATTAATGGTTTAGGTTCAAAATATTTTCAAAGTATTATAATTTTATTCATACTTGTCTTATATACATATATTATAATAAAAATCTTGTGAATTTGGATTTGTATGCTTGGGTGCCACTAACAATACCCTTTTAAATTACTTTTTTAATCATTCATTCAATTTCTTTCAAAGAGCATAGTCAACTATGATGACAATATTATTTTCAAAATTATATATATATATATATATAAATATCTCAATCATTGTTTTAGGTCATTATGGTCCTTTACTAGGTAAACTCTTATCATAAAAGTACATTAGGGTTCTTACATTAGGTATGATGCATAATATAATTGTTATAATATTATCTATTACGTAACCAACCCTTTATCTATAACATATGAATACTAGTTAGGGTTCCTAGTTCTAGACTATCCACGAGAGTTTGGTGGTTTCATAAGCATTACCTGAATCATAAAGCACTAGGGCACTACTACTTCACCTCCTAACCTAAAACAATATGTGTGTTGCTACCCAATTTTTTACCCGTGTTTTGGTAAATTTTCAGAAAAATCCAAAAATAGCGAAAAACATTGAAAATTAAAAAAAATATATGTTTTTAATACATTTGCATCGTTTTTAGCATTTTTAGCATTGTCTCAAAAGAATTTAAATTTCCATAGATATTTGGAACGCGTTCAACTTTTAACGCGTTATTTTAAAATAATTGATTTTCCTCTTTGAGTCGATGTTGATATTGCTCGTTTTTAAAAAATACAAAAAAAATCAAAATTTACAAAAAAAAAGTTGAGGGACCAAGTTTGAAAACCTAGCAATATTTTTGCCTATAAATACTAGTCTTCAACACACACAAAAAGGAGGGGCAATTTTGCAAAGTAGTGGGAATCCATAAAAAAAACCCTAACCCTAAACCTACCTCTAACCAAACGGCAGCGCTCCCCACTTGAAAAAAACAAAAAGAGCCGCCGCCCCCCCCACCGGTTTTGGATTTTGCTTCTTCTGTGGCCGCTCCCCCCCGGCCATCTTCACCTTCCCTCTCCCAGCCTCTCCTCTCTCAACCTTCCCCCACAGAGAACCAGCCGGCCACAAGACAGCCCCTCAACTCTCATCCAAAGCAGCCGCTCCTTTCCCCAGCCGAAACTAGAGAAACAAAGGGAGCCCCGACCATCTCTCTCTTCCCACAGTTCCCCCTGCCCAACACCATTTCCCCTCGACCCTTATAGGACCCAACAAGCCATCCTCTCCTCTCTCGCTACCTCAGCCTCTCTGTAACCCAACCCCTAATTTTTTCCCACAAACAAGCCACAGCAGCGCCGTCCACAGATTCACCGGCCACCGACAGCTGCAGACCGGACAAAACCTAAAGGCCAGCAGCCCTATGGTCACACCGCCGGCCGCTTGAAATAGAGAACAAAGGGGAAACAAAAAGAAACCGAGCTGCGAAGAGAGATGCAGATCTGCAGAACAAAAGAGAAAAACAAAACTAAAATCAACTGTTGTTGTGCGTTGTTTCCCTTGTTGCAGGTGTCGGTGATCTTCACCGTCGGCGTAGGAAGACAAAGAAGAGGAAGACGGCCCCGATCCACCGGTTCTGCCACCTTCAGCGGCGGCGGCGCGTGAATCCACACACCACCAGAGGCAGTGGCGCGTGGAACAACGCGCCGCCATTGTTGCTGCAGTGCAGAAGGCCTTCCCTGCAATTTATGGAGTTTTTAGGGGCTATTTTGTAAATTTAAAATTATGTAATGTAATTTTTGTTTAGTTTTGAATTTGTATTTTGAAGTGTAGATGAAAAAAAAAGAAAAAGAAGAAAAAGAAAAAAAAATAGTGAAAGTGTATTATGTGTGTGTTTGTATTTTTTTTATGAATGTTTTATTTATTTATTTATGATAAAATTGCAAAGATTAAAGAAGAATTTAATATTTTGATTTGCTCACGGTCTAGAATTATTAACTTATACGTAAGTTGTATTTCTAATATCCGATGAAAAGACAAAATTTTAAAACTTCTTTAACACGTCAAAATCACGAAGCAGCTTACCTCAGGTAGAGTGCGTTAGGGGTGCTAATACCTTCCCTAACCACAACCAGTCCCTTACCCGCGAATCTCTGACAAGACCAGTATATCCGGTTTCCTAGTAGCTTTCAATAAATTACTAAGTGGCGACTCCAACAAACCAATCAAAGCAAAACACATAAAAAAAAAATCGCCAAGTCGACGCCGCGCGAGTGACGTGCGACAATGTGTACGAAAGAAAATGTTCTATTGTACATACTTGGGTACAACTCCATATAAGGTTTCAAATATTTGTTAAAAAACTTATCAACATCAGTCCTATACATATCAATTAGTCATGTACAAACATAAGGATATATTAAAGTTTTTTTTTTTTAAGTATACATGGATGCTTATTGGCTTGTTTTTGCAGGGCTTGGTCTTAGTAAAAATCTAGAACAATGTTTGATTTTAGAGGAAGATTTGGTTTCGGATATAAAAGGAGACAGAATCGTGATCGCTAGACCAAGTTTATTTGGTGATGCTACTGGTTCGATTAGGGTTTGGTTATCAATTGGTGAGCTGGAGTTTGTGGTAGGCTTAGAGGCGATGATGGTTTTGGGATGTCTTAGGGTTGTTGTCAGTTAGGATTGTGAATAGAGGAGATGAGAGATAAGGGTCGTCAGGTTTTTTTTAATACGTTTTGACCTAATTTCTTTCTCTTCCCATATCTTTTCTCTTAGTATATTGTTCACCTCTTTGTTTATATTATCCCTAAAATTCCTTTATTCTTCCCTAAATTCCTTATTCTTGTACCTTTAAAAACATTCAACTCTCTTTCTCTTATGTTGTTTTTGTTTTTTAACTATTATTATTTGTATTTTATTTTTTTGACTTGTTTAGAGATGGGGTTTTCAATGTTCAAATTGATCCTCATCCTTTTCTCAACAATATTATGCTCACAAATAAAAATTCCAACCCTTATCGCCATCACTATTGGTTTTTTTGATTGATTGATTGATTTAAAAAAAAAGTTTAAGCCAAAGTTTTTTTATTTTTAGAAGATTTTTCCATAAAAACAAAAGGGTAAAAAATTATGAATCACTAGAGGTTGGCTAAATCACATCTAAAATGTGTTTTTGAGAATTTTTAGATTTTTTTTTAATTTCTATAAAGACATCAACACAGGGGTCAAAATCAAGTTATAATAACCCTAACATGACACAATTTACTTGTTAGGTTCAAAAGCAAGTCAGATGACTAGTAAAAATATGGTGTGGGTTTAAACATAATTTTTTTAAGATGACATAATTTTTTAAAGAATATTGAGATGGCGATCTATTGGATCAATTCGGGTTTCTCAGCGAGCTAAATATCAGACATTTATTTGAGATCATGGTAAACCTACAAATATCAAACTAAAACAAATTGTGTTACCAATTAAAAGTCAATAAAATATTAAAGGTTGAAATTGGGGAAAAAAACATCAATAAGAAAAATCAATAAAGATACAATTAGGAAGGATAAAATTGGGAAAAAGATTAATTAAGAAAAAAAATAAGGGAAAAAAACTTAGGTGTATAAGCTTAGGGCAGTCAACGTGTTTGGTCTTGCTTAATCTTTTTCTTTTTCTTATAGGGGGGCATATTGCCTCCTATTTCAGATCCTGACCACCACAAGTGGAAAACAAATAAAAATTATACAAAATGGTCAAGAAAAAAAGGTAGAAATCAAAAGAACAAGGAGCAAATTGAAAAAAATAACATATCATAAACTGGGATTGAATGATGAAATTAAAAATAAATAAGACTTTTTACAAAATGATTAAGAATAAAAATTAGAAGTTGAAAGAATATGAATCAAAGTTGAAATATCAATAACTACGAGGACAAATCTAAAATTTTGAAAGGCCAACCTGATTTTCAAGGGGAGAAGAGAGAAAAAAAAGGGAAAGAAAGCTCCATCGATGAAAATTTGTCCTACAACCATGTGCTGCCCTACCAAGAAAAAGACACTGCAATGATTCCAAAGAAATGGCAACAAAGCCTTTTTAGCCACTTGCATCACAAGAGCCGCTAGAAGGCTGCGAGCGCACCCATTATTGGTTGAAAATATTTCATGTTTATTAGAAGACCAAATTGCCTTCGACCAACTTGATAATAACAAAAAAAAACAGGTTGAAAAGAAAAGAAAAGGCTTATGGATGCAAGCTTTGAGAAATTTGCTTTTAAGAGCAATCGAGTCATTTTACAATGCTTAAAAGAGTGAAAAGATAAAAAAAAAAAGCCCCTAGATGCTAGTTTTAAAATTTTTGCTTCTAAGGGTAAATTATTAATTAAAATGTTCTTTTAAAAATAAAAAAGATAATTTTATTCCTAGTCAATCTGGTAGTTACCAATAGGCCTTATGAAAAGACCAAAATACCCCAACACTAAGGCCATCAATTGTTTAGAATGGATTATGATAATTACACTATTGTAGTGAATAGTGAAATATATATGGGTGAACAATGAATTTCCCTTCAGTTTTAGCTTTCTTTTAATGATAAAAGTTCATATCCTAAAACAAGAAAAAGAAAAGGGCTATTATGATTTGTCTAATGTGATTTTTCATAAGTGTATGAAATTGAATAAGTAATAATAATGATAAAATCGAGGTGGTCATTTTTTGTTTGGTTTGATTTTGAGTTAAAAAATCACTCGAACCATTTTAAAAAAAATAGGACCGAACCAGAAACTAGTTCAAACCAACTTGTTTTAGTTTGATTTATGGTTATGTTAAACTAGTAAAACCTATATGTCATGACCTGTTTTTTACCCCTAATTTTTCTATGTATATTTTCAGTCAAATTTAACTTTTGGTATTTTTTTTTATGATGATGATGATGATGATAAAAAAAACTAGGCCTGAGTGGAGGTTTGATTATGCCAGACTAGACTGATATTATATCACTTAAAATAGTGATAATAAAAGATCTGACTGTTGAATCATGCTCAAAATTTTACAGGTAGTTTTTTTTATATGAGTCATTATGTCGCTCATCAAACCATTGAATCTCTTAAAATTAGACCCAAATGTTGTTGTTTAGGTTTTTTATTTTTATTTTTCTTAGTTATTTTTTTATTTTACTATTTTAACTTGAATTTTAATTTAATTTCCCTTATGCTTTCATGTTTTTAGGATTTTCCTACTAGAATAAGATTTTCTAGCCTATTTAAAAGTCTGAGTTATATAAAGGTCTTGTAAATCTCTAAAGAGTAAGATTACATTAACCTTATTTTCAGATAAATAAATTACAAATTTAGGGCTCACATCTACAACCTTTTTTGCTCATCAGATTTTATGTGTTTTTTGTGTTGTTCTTGTCCTTATAGCTTTCGTATGCATCACTCGCCCTGTTTTACCTAATTACCATAGTTATTTATAGATCTTGGTCATGTTAGCTTACTTTGTGGATTGTGGAAAATGATGTTGCATATACGTGGTGAGTGAAGTTTTAGGTACCTCATGGTAAGTGAAATAATGATAAAGAGTGGTCTCATGGTGAGTAGAGAAAAAAGAATGCCTTTGTTGGAGAGGTTGGTGCTCGTCATTGGTTTGCGATACTTATTATGTCATTGGTAAAGATAGGGGTGAAGTTAGGATAATTTTTTAGGGGGGCAAAACTAATATAACAAGATAAAAAAAAATCTAATCTACCATACATGAATTGTAAACATAAAAACACTGCATGATTTAGTTTCATACAAAGAAAAATGTAGAATTATACAAAATTTACTACATACAAGATAAGTAATGTAAAACCTTACCACGAACATAGAACAACCTTTGTACGGGCTAAAAGCAATACCAAATTGAATTAAAGCGATAAAATTAACTTCCTCTTCATAATGGATCCACCACTTTAATTTTGTTGGTCTTCATACCTATCAAATAGAAACATTAGCTAGAACAAAACATTATTTTTGTTTGGTAAATTTTTTGAAATAAAGTACCAAAAAAATAAACTAATAAACAAAGTTTCTTACATGTTTATTTTAATTGTGCTCATCATTTTTTCATAGAATAGAAATAATTGATTATCATATTTATTGAGAATCTTTCAACAATGTCTTTTTTTACATAAACAATCAAATAATCTACAAGAAAATCATTCTTCATTCGATTGTGAAGTCTTATTTTAACAATCGTCATTGTTGAAAAAGCTCGTTCAATAATTGTCATCAAAACAGGAAGAACTAAAATAAGCCAAATCAATATGTTAATTAATGGATAAATTGTTGATTTTCCAATTTTTACCAATCCTTGGCAAATCGGCAATCAATGATAAATTTTTTAACTCTAAATGATTGGGCACATCAAGCTCAAAATGTTACAATTAGAATCTTAACTGATTTTTTTCTTGGTCGGAAAAATCTTCAAAATAAGACTTATCAACAAGCTAGCATATATCTTCAACATTGAATAATATAAAGGTATTTTTTTATCCAAAGTTGTGCTAAACATAAAAAGCTCGGTTGCCTACTCACTAAATCTATTATTTGCTCTTGCAATTATTGATTAATGGTAGCTGTAGATATATCTACTCCGTAGTGTTGCTAAACTATTACTGATTTTTTTTTCCGATGAGATTGTCCCACATTAAAAAAAAAACAAGCTTGCATGTTAGGAACTTCAATGTCTTGATGCTTATAAAATGATAAAACTTTTTCTAAAAGAGTTTCTCAATTATCATCTCTTAACTTTTGAATCAATATCTTTGTGGTAGACACCAAATGCATAACATTTAAAATACTTGAGATTTTTGTTGCAAGGCTTAACAAGGCATATCAATAATTTCCATAACATTCTTCATTATATGTAAGATGAATGCAAAATCAAATGCCATTAACAGCTTAACTGTAAAAGCTGTATCACCATGTTGAGAATAAGTAAATCCATCTAAAATAATTTTCTTAAGAACCAAGCAAGTTGCCCTATATAATTTTATCAAACTGGAAATTGATTTGAAATGTGAACTCCATCTACTATCTCTGGGTCGCAGTAAATCAACTACTTAATTAGCTCATTTACTCATTTCAATCTCACCAATAGCAATTAAATATTAAATTTAAACTACTGGAAAAGCCTCCAATTCATTATTATGTTTGCAAAAAGCACTAACAATGTTGATAATAAAAATCGAATTCTGAAAAAATAAGTGTGAACATCATATACTTCTCTAGCTGCAACAATTAAAGCCAATTGTAATTGATGGACTAAGCAATGTATATAATATGTATAGCAATATTTAATGAATAAAGCTTGCAATCTATTCCACTATCCACATATATTAATAGCACCGTTAAACCCTTGACCTTTAATAATTTGAATATGAAGATTATAATGAGATAAAATAAAGGAAATCTTTTCCTTAAGAGTTAAAACAATTGTATCTTTAACATGCATTGTATCTAAAAAAATATTCCCGTATAAATTCATTTATATCAACAAACCTAATAATAATGGTTATTTGCTCTCTTCTGGACTTATCTAGAGCTTCGTCAACAATCAAACAAAATTTCATCACCAATCTCATGATGAATTGAAGGTTGAACATTTCTACCAAAGACATGTAAAATTTCCTTTTGAATTTGATGTGATGTGTATTTAGCATTTTATGGAGTATTATCCAAAATAAAAGCATCTACTTGTTCATCGTATAATGCTAAGAGTTTCATCATTTCAAGAAAATTGCCTTAATTTTTTGTTTGTCGTTCATCATGTCCTCTAAATGTACATGTTTAAAATGTGAGCCAACAAACAATATCTATTGAGGCTTTAAATTTGTTGAACAGTTTGCCTCCCAACCACTTTCTCGATATGACATAAATGATTTTTCAAATTCTCTAAGCATCTAACAGCAAATCTATAAGCTGAATTTGAACATTTTCCCATATGAGTAAAAAAAAGCACATTATTCCCCGTCATTAGTTTTCTTCCAACAATTAAATTCTCTAACAGTAAATGTGTCTAATCCTTGCTTTCCAGTTGGTTTACTTGCAAATAAATAGCAGGGAAAACAAAATGCAACATTTTTCTCCGAATATTCAAGTTAGGAAAAACTTTTGAACCAATGAGACTGAAATTGATGAGGATGTTTTTTACCAGTCAGTAGATATTCAGACATCAAAGGTTGATATAACCCTAAATTAATGTATTCCTTTTGAATTTTATCTTGTTGGTTAATTGGGTATTCCTAAATTTAAGGTTAATTACCTATATCTTGAATTAAATGAGCAATATCAATATTTTTATGTCTAGTTCTTACAATTCTAGTGGGAGACTGCTCAATAATCAATGCATGTTCTTCGCAAACTGAAGTAGGTTGGGGCTGCTCAACTACTAATTCAACATTACACACTGGAGTTGGTTCACTAGGTTAAGAGTTATCAATATATTTTTTTCTCTAAAAGAAAAGAATCAATTCCTTTTGTTTTGTTCATAGTTCAACTTGAAATCAAAACATATGAAATAGGCAAACCTTAATTAAGAGAATTCAAGAACCAAAACTAGGAACAACAATAAAGATTAAGACCATAAATTGATGAAATGAGTATTCTTAATTCCACTCAAATTCACAAAAACTCAATTAAAATTAAAAATTAATAACAACCAACTCAAGTGTAAAAACAAGATTGAATGCTAATAAAACAACACAAAAAAGAAGAGATGGTGAAAACAAGAAAAAAAAAGTTTTTAAGTTTGGGTTACCTTGTTTTGATGGAAAAAAAGGGCGGGGGGAAATGGTTTTGGTATGGGATATATATATATATTAAAGAGAGAGAGAGAGAGAGAGAGAAGAGTGGCTAGGTCTTTTATTTTTTTTTACTAACATATATTTTTAAACAAGGTTACAAGAAAGATACTTCAGCCTTGCAAGGGCCTAACCCTTAGTTCTACCACCGGGTAAAAATGTTGGTTATTCTACTCTACACATAGAATTTATATGCACGGAGGTGTACACTAATGAATGGTATATGGCGTTGGTTTAACTTCTTAGAAACTTGACAATATATTGAGGTATGTGCTTGAGTAGGTGTAGAAAAATAGAAGAAGACCATTCTAATTATGCTGGTCTTGTCCAAGAACAAACAAATTTTTTTTAAAAAGAAAATTTTGCAGTGTCAATTAGGAATGGTGTGTACAACATGTTGGAAATTGGTGTTCTGGTCTTTTGGTTCGCATTGTGCAAAAACAAAATTCAATTTTGTCTTTATAAAAGAAACTTGGTGTGTTTCTTCATCTCATTACTAAAGAAAAAATAGAGATTTCAATTATCTTTTCAAATTTTCCTCACAAACATTTCAAATCTTAAGTTCGTTATATATCTTGTTTTTATTATTGTTTCATCATATTCTTGTCAAACGTATTTGGTCTATTGCACCATTATGTTTGAATGAAATTCAATATTGAATTTTGAAGAACAAATGATTTATTAATTAGATATGCAATACTTTTATAATGTTGCCAAATTAGTTAAAATTAGAATCGGATTCTACTATAATTATATCATATCCATTATTTATTAGATAATAAATTTAGATATTTATATTATATCCATTTTTCGTGTATTCATTTTTTATGTACTATTTATTATTCAATATAAAATAAAACAATAATATATACTAAATGATGGAATTATAAATATTATACATGTGTGTGTATTGTGTCGATATTGGAATATGGACATTTGATATTGTATTATGATATAAATATATACACTTGAAGTTGTGTTTGAGTTGAGTTTGTCAAATAAAATAATTATTTTAAAAAAACCCATCTAATTAAGTTACTTTGGATTAATATTATTATTTCTAGTTAAAATGGTTACATTTGCTAAACCAAATTATAATTGTTCCATGTAATAAAAGGAACATTTATTGACTTGTCCTTGAATGATAAACAAATGAGATAGACTAAACGGTAGACTTAGATCTAGAGCAATAAAAAAAAATTCATGCTTGCCAAATAAAAAAAAACCTAGATCATGAGTGGAATATCTAGACAACGCCGACTCTAAAATGGCAAGCTAGTAGTGTAACACTAACTATAATCGTTAGAAGAACTCACGTGTAGTTTTGTCTTCCTGGGCTGGTTTATGGAACCCCAGACAGACACCCAGTTAAAAAGTATTCTAATCCAACGGCCCAGCATGATAAACCCAAAATCTCCCAACTCCTAATTAAGAGCCATAGACTCCTCTGACCCTACCTAAACCTCTATCTCTCTCTTCTTCCACGTGTTCCTCCTCTCCAGTACAACTAGTACTCCGAAATCCACACTCAACCGATTCTAATCATTCCACCTGTTACCCTTTCTTTCTCACAGCCCTAATCGCCACCGTTAAACCAAGATACCGCTCACAAATCCAACGGTATGCCGATCTCACAATTTTACTGCGCACTTTGATATCACCCTTCAGTCATCATCATACGTATGTAAACTATCCACGTGTCCAATGCCCCACGTTTTCAAATTCCATCACCATCACTCATTTCTTGTGTGTGTCTCTCTCTGACATCAAACGAGTAAAAAAGCGTATGTTTTCATTTCCTCATGTCAGAAAACTCGAAAAATAAAAAAATATCACTCACTCTCTTTCTCTCACTCAGACCTATCGTCTTTCAATTAACCGGAACCCTAACTCGATCCACCGGCAAATTAGAGATCCCGGTGAGTTATAAAGTCTCCGGCAACTATTAATTTTCTGTTTCTCTTACTTTACTTGAGTTTAATTAGGTTTTTGAAGAGTGGAAGAGGAAGTTAATTATTTTTCTTAGAGGTCTTGTTGGAAAAGTAGATGAGCGTACGATTGGGGAAGAGTTAACGGCAAGGATTTCGTCTCCGAATGGAGGGAGGTAGCGTCTCTAGACTTACTTACTCTGGTACTGTTCATTTCCTACTTTTTTTTACTAGTAATAATACAAGCAGATAAGGTTGGAGACTATTTTTTTCTTTAATTTAGTTGCTAATAGTTTTGAAAGCTTAAAAGACCAAGTCTTTTTGTTTTTGGCTTATGAATAATTGGTAATTAGTGCAAAGAAGTTGTTAACATATACTGTTAAAGTAATTAAAGGCTTGAACTAGGGTTTTGTGGAATTCAGTTGCATTCATAACTTCAGCTGGATTGATTTAGAGAAGAAAAGAAGTTTCTTTTAGATGTTGACGTGGAGTGGAGATTTAACTTGTTTTAAATTCGTAAGATTTTTTTTAGGGCTTAATTGGTGCAGCCTGCTGTGAAAGTTCAGGTGACATGCATATATATATATATATATATATATATATATATATAACAGAAAAAAGGAGCAGCAGTTACCCCAAATTACAACACCTATAATACAACTGACATGGCTATCGGCTAGACAAGTAAAAGATAAAACTTTTTTCTTGAAGTTTATTCGAATCTAATATAAATCAAATTTTTAATGCTTACTGAGTCATATAAGTCAAGTTTTCCATGAAAATCTGCCCAAATTTTTATTTCTAAGCAAGAAAATTGCGTCTTTGAAGAATGGGAAAAAAAAATCCATCTTTGTTGTTTATAATGTAAGAACAATTTCTCTCGAAAGTATCTTGTCTCTGTAAATTCCAAATTTATATGTATTTAAACTTGGAAATCTGTTTTATTAATAAAGTAAATACGGTCGCCCTGTGGTTTTTTTTTTCCTGTTGAAGGGTGATGGTGATATGATATTGAATGACATGTTTCTGATATTGTTTTCACTTGTAATTTATTTTTTTCAGTTTCATGGGATTCAGGTGGTAAGAACACCTAGTAAGACAGTTAAAGGCAAAAAAAACCCTTTGTTTCCTAGTGATTTAAGCTGTTAAAATAGTACTTTCATCGTCCATATGCTCATCTTACAAGATACTGTGAACTATAATGCTACTTCCTAGGCCACTTGCATCAACTATCTACTTCTACTGTATAACCATGACAATGCATTGGCTGTAAGGTGCCACACAGGATATCTATGAGGCATGCTAGAGGAATCACTCCACATAAGTAGCGCAATTAATGGAAAGGTTGGAGAAATAGAATGGTGATGTTGTAGTGGCGGGCGTTGTTATTTCACACTTTCTGCTAAAAGGTTGTAGAGCAACATGCCATGTTGGGTTAACTATTAAGTCGTGACTATTAATTATAAAAATTCTGAGCTTGTGTGTCCTGCTTTTAATCCCTGTAAGATGACATTTTGAATTTGTTATCCTTTGATTGTTGTATTTCTTGTTGTGTTGATATACAGCACGGTGTTTTTCTAACGTGGATATGTGGCCTTTGTACATCTGTAACTGCAATTGACTGGTTTCTTCTCTGTCTCATTGTTTTAGGGATACACCCATGGATTATGATGACAATGATTTTCAAAGCCACAATCTTCATTTAGTGGGTGAAGGAAGCAACAAATTTCCTCCTGTTTTACAGCCATATGCTCTCCCCAAATTTGATTTTGATGACAGTCTTCATGGATCGTTAAGGTTTGATAGTTTGGTTGAGACTGAGGTTTTTCTTGGCATTGAAAATAACGAGGACAACCAGTGGATTGAAGATTACTCTCGTGGTACCAGTGGGATACAGTTTAGTTCAAGGGCTGCAGAGTCTTGCTCTATATCAAGGTGCAACAATGTTTGGTCTGAAGCTACTTCCTCAGAATCTGTGGAAATGTTATTAAAATCTGTTGGCCAGGAAGATAATACTCCTGTACAAAATAATTCTAGGGAATCAGATGCCTGTGATGAACTGGGTTGCATACTAAAGCACATGGAGCCCAGCTTGAAACAGGAAAACAATACACCACCTAAAGTGGAAGTTACAGCAAATTTACAGGTTAAATTTCTGCCAGGTGAGAATGTGGAAGATTTTTCCGTGTTAGATAATGATGCCGGAGGGCAGCAGCCTCTTGATGGTAGTTCTCAGGATCTTAAAGGTGACGTATCTGCTGATAGTGGTTTGGGACCTTCAGTTGACCCATCTGCCATTAGTATAGAGGCCAGACAACCTGTTATCGAAGGGAGTTTGTCAATTGATGGTGATTCTAATAATGTTAATCACAGGGGAGATGATGATTTGGTGAATGGATCTTTGGATGACAGGCTTCAAAAAGGTCCTGCTTCAGGGATGCAGGATGGTGCCTCTGTGCAAATAATTGCTACAGGAAATGATGAGTCAAATGTAAAAGATGGTCCAGATAATGTAAATGACACTTATGATGATAGTAAAGTTGTTCTGAAAACAGACACTGCTGAGAATCAGAAAAGGAAACCCATATTAAGTCAAGAGGGCCAAATGGAGGATGAGAATCCTCACTCAAGTGCAGTGGAATCTATGGAAGAAGCGAACATCATTGAAATTAACTCGATTAATTTGGGGGAACCTTCTTGCATCATAGCAAAGGAGCATTCTTGCCTGCCAGAAGACCTGGTGACTAGTGATCAGTCCAGAGTGGATACAGTTGGGGGATCAATGATGGCTGTTGAAGATAATATGATTTTTGAGAGGCATGAAATTGAGGACTCGAATGGTTCTCAATTGGATAACAAGAACTTAGCTAACAAGTGTGAGGGATCTCATCTATCTGTTGAAGGCAGTGAGCCTTCTGAAGTGAAAGTTGGTGGAACAAGCATTAGCGATATAGGTGGTTTTTCTAGTTTGGCAGCAGGGTGTTCTTCAACTGAAGTTATTGGAGAAACACATGCTGAGGGCCATGTTTCATCCTCCATACTTGCTGAATCATTGCAAATATGTGGGGAAAATATGGTTCCTGCTGATGGAAAGGACACCATAGAGCTTCCTTCTAGAAATGCTAGCCCTGAAAACGACTTGATAGCTTCAAGATTACAGTCAGATGCTGCTTCTGACAACAAATCAGGTATATGGTGAAATATTATCCATGGAATATTACATTAAGCCTACGGAATTTATTTATTGCTAAAATCTTTGCTTCTCTTTCTGTTGCATTATCAGATGGCTGCAGAAATGCTAACATGGTAACCTGTGATGCAATGGATGATGTTTCAGCACCTTCTGGAGATGTCACTAGCATGGATGCGGTTATTGGTCACAAAGATGTCAAAATGTCACCTTTAAGTGGGATAAGTTCTAGTCCCTTAGATAAAGAGAAAGAAATTGCAGACAAAATTTCTGTGGAGGCGAGTTTATCTGATCTGAAGACCTCTTCTCAAGTGATAGCTGGATTAGATCCTGTTTCTGTATCTGAAGAGGATGCTTCTTCTGGTGCTGCTAGACAGATGTTATGTGAGTCAGCTGAACAATCTCCATTAATGGTGGATGCTAGTAAAACAGAAGGACCTCAATCAGAAGTAAGTAACAAAGTCAGCATGAAGTGCACAAAGGATATGGAAGTGTGTCCAGTTCTTGGTGACTCAACTGCAAACAAAGGAAATGATGCTGAAGTGCCAGAAAAAGAAAATGATGAAAAGGGATCATCCAAAGTTTTAGGTGAGCAATTGTAATTTAGATAATATGCATGTGAGAATTTAAGTATTTGGTTCTGTTTTATTCTTACCTCGCCGCACTCCCCAAATTGTTTGTGAGGATATGCAAATTCTGATCGTGTAGTTTGCTATATCATTTGGATATTTCTGAAGCTAGATGCCATCCACCAATTTTATGTATTTCTACCTTTATGAGCCATGCTTAAAAAAATAATATATCATATATGGCGTTGTCTAATTATTTCTGATGACACTGTTTCCGTGCATGGTTATCAATAACTGGTACCTAGAAGTGTTATTTATACTTTGTTTCCTTCCCCCTTTTCTCATGGTCCTGATATAGATATCCTGATTTGATTAATCCAACTTTCTTATTCTGATAAGAACTCCTATGATTATGGCCATCCTTGCTGTAATATTTTTTTTATTATGCAGAACCAACCGTAAATAATAGTGAGATGCTGGGACCTATCTCATCGGAAAGGGAAGAGTGTCAGGTGGATACTAGTCTGAAAGGCCAGAAAGAAAATGAAGCTGCCATTATGTGTAGAGATAAAAGTGATGGGAAGATAGCTGTCCTGAGCACAAATGGTTGGCCGTTTATTTATTTCTTGTTATTTTAGTAATTTGTCATTCCTGCTTGCCAGCCTTGTCTGTGGCTCTTATTTTATTTAATGGAAAAAAATCATGGATGTCCCAGTATTTTTATACCTTTCAAACTTCGTTTTACCTGTTTTGCTAGATTGTGGAAGTTGTGCTGATGTTGGCAAGCCAACCAGTGGATCCCCTATTGTCATCAGAGCCGCTGGGGAATTTCAGAGTGAAAGTGACAAAGATGGAGCCAAATGCTCAGTGGAGCAGACTTCTGTTGTTGATAGCAATGCCAGCAAAGCTTTGTCCTGTTCTCAGGATCCGAAACAAAATGATGCATCCAAAGATGAGAGGAGCTTCACTTTTGAGGTCAGTCCACTAGCAAATATGCCTCTGAAATCAGCTGACAATAAATGGCAGTCATTTTTCAACATACCAGCCACTAAAGTGTCACCGGTAAACTTTCGACATGCACATTCTTTACTACCTTCCCATTATAATCTGACATTAAATCAACATTACCTTTTATGATCCTTATCAATTTGTTCTTTCTTTCTTTTCCTTTTTTTTTGGCTCTTTTTGAAGATTGTGAATGCTTCTCCATCGGCATCTGGCGTAGTCCAGATAGATCCCAAGATTGCTCAAGACCCTTCTCATGGAAGTCCAAAGGTGTCTGATGTTGCCACTGTGCGTACTGGTTCTAAAGGTACTTCTGAGCGTAAAACAAGACGATCATCTGGTAAGGCCTCGGGAAAGGAAAGTGCCAGAAAAGGAAATCCCACTAAAGAAACTGCTTCTGTGAGACTAGAGAAAGGGGAAAAAATGAGCAATGTCTCCCCGGGCCCTTCTGGGATATCACAACATGTGCAATCGAATGAGATGCAGTGCTATGGTCATGTGGATTCCAGTACTATGAAACCATTTGTTCTTGCACCATCCTCATCAAACCTTCCAGATTTGAATTCTTCTGTTTCTCCATCTTTGATGTTTCAACAACCCTTCACAGACTTGCAACAAGTGCAATTGCGTGCCCAGATCTTTGTTTATGGTGCTTTGATGTACGTCTTGCTATTTTTTTTCTTATAATATTGTTAGTACCAATTTGTTGTCATATGTATGGTCAGAGGTGGAAAAATTAATTTCACGGATGTGATTAAGGTGCTTCTGGATGTCTTGGGTGGCATTCATCGACTCCCAGCTCCTCCCATACCATAAGTGAGGAAAGAAATAGGAATAAAAAATGAAAGGAAAATACAATTACTGAACTGATTTTCATTTGTTTATTGGATGTAATGGGTGGCTTTTGAATTTACAGGATCCTTCTGCATGTTACAAAAAACTTCCTGTTTGATGATTATGATTTACCTAAATCTCACTTTAATTTTGTTTGAAATAATTGTTACAGTCAAGGAACAGCTCCAGATGAAGCATATATGATATCAGCATTTGGAGGATCTGGTTAGTGGCACTTTCCCTTGTTTTGCTGTACTTTTTGACTCTAAAAGAGAAAACACGTTTACCTTGACAATGTTCTTGTAGATGGTGGTAAAAGCATCTGGGAGAATGCTTTACGCTCGTCTATAGAACGGCTTCATGGTCAAAAACCTCATCTCACTACTCTGGAGACCCCTTTGCTGTCACGACCTGGTATCCCTCTGATTTCAAGCTGTTTAATCTTGCTTTAGATTTGGTTGAGTTCTAAGCGTGGCAGAAATGAGATATGTAGGTGCCAGAGCTCCTGATCAAGCAATTAAACAGAGTAATGTTCAAAGTAAAGTAATCTCTTCACCAATTGGTCGAACCAGCATGGGCACTCCTACGATTGTGAACCCCATGGTGCCCCTTTCTTCACCTCTCTGGAGTGTACCTAATCCCTCCAGTGACACATTTCAATCAAGCAGCATGCCAAGGGGTCCATTTATGGATCATCAGCGAGCTCTTTCTCCTTTGCATCTTCATCAAACTCCACAGATAAGAAATTTTGCTGGTAACCCGTGGATATCTCAATCACCCTTTTGTGGTCCCTGGGTTACTTCTCCGCAGACACTTGCACTTGATACAAGTGGTCGTTTTTCTGCACAATTGCCTATTACAGAACCAGTTCAATTGACACCTGTAAAAGACTTATCCAAGCCAATTACCTCCGGTGCAAAACATGTTTCCCCTGGTCCTGTGGTTCAGAGTGGGACTTCTGCCAGTGTTTTCACTGGGAATTTTCCTGTTCCAGATGCAAAAAAGGTTACAGCATCATCCAGTCAACCTCTTACTGATCCAAAGCCTAGAAAAAGAAAAAAGGCTTCAGTTTCTGAGAGTCCTAGCCAGAATATTTTGCATATTCACCCACGAACAGAATCAGTTCCTGGTCCTGTTACGAGTTATCCATCAACTTCTATAGCCATGACAACCCCTATTGTCTTTGTTTCTAAATCTCCTACAGAGAAATTTGTTACTTCTGTATCTCCAACTCCTACTGATATTAGAAAACAGGATCAAAATGCAGAACAAAGGAATATTTTGTCAGAGGAGACCCTTGACAAAGTAAAGGCTGCGAGGGTGCAGGCAGAGGATGCCGCTAATCTTGCTGCTGCTGCTGTTAGTCAAAGACAGGAAATATGGAATCAGTTAGATAAGCAGAGAAATTCTGGGTTATCACCAGATGTTGAAACCAAACTAGCTTCTGCAGCTGTTGCAATAGCAGCAGCAGCTGCTGTTGCGAAAGCAGCAGCTGCAGCTGCCAATGTTGCATCTAATGCTGCACTGCAAGCAAAACTGATGGCTGATGAAGCAGTAGTTTCTGGTGGTTACAGCAATCCCAGTCAAGACAATGCAATTTCTGTTTCTGAAGGCATGGAGAGTTTGGGGAGGACTACTCCTGATTTTGTCCTGAAGGGTGATGATGGGACAAACAGTTCCAGTTCAATCCTTGTTGCTGCAAGGGAGGCTGCTAGACGAAGAGTTGAAGCAGCTTCTGCTGCTGCAATAAGAGCTGAGAATATGGATGCTATTGTTAAGGCTGCTGAGCTGGCTGCAGAAGCTGTGTCCCAAGCTGGGAAGATAGTTTCTATGGGCGATCCTCTGTCACTGAATGAGCTAGTAGCTGCAGGTCCAGAGGGCTATTGGGAAGTGGCCCAAATAAACAATGAGCTGGGCTCTAAATCAAATGATATAGGTAGAAAAACTATCAACATAAATACTGTTGGAGAAGGACCAGACACTTCTCCTGTGCTGGGTAAGAAAGAGACACAGGTCAATAACTATGGGAAACCACCTGCTCCAACAGAGGGGTCCACTGTGGACCATGCAAGATTGGTAGATGGTTTCTCAAATTCTGGTGCAACCACTTTGAAGGATGCTAAAGGACGAAAGGGTTACAAGGTGTCTGAATCTGAGAATGGTTCGAGATCTTTGGGAACTACAGTAGACTATAATTGTATCAAGGAAGGGTCCCATGTAGAGGTTTGAAATAGCCATCTTTCCTTGAGTTCTATTAGTAGAAGTGTAAAGCTTTAATTTATACAGCTTGTTTATGTTTTCACCTTTCCTTTGTAGTCTATTGTTGAGTCTGTTCTGATATTGATGTATGTTTGCTTGTGTTAGATGATTTTGTGTTCCTTGTTATGTTTCTTTGAGGTTTGTTTGCCTTGGGTCTTTGTTAACATGCCGTATTGTTTGCTTTCCCAGGTTTTCAAAGATGGGAATGGATATAAAGCAGCCTGGTTCTCAGCCAAAGTGATGGATTTAAAAGATGGGAAAGCATATGTGAGTTATACTGACCTTTCATCAGCTGAAGGTGAGTCATTGTTTTTATTATCAATCTATGGATTAGGAATTGGTAGATTGTTGATGCTTCCGAATCCAGAAAACTTGGTGAAACTTTGTTCTCATTTTCTATTTGCTGCATGTACCTTTTGGCTTATGTATGATAGCTTGAAGAATGAAAGATGTGGCCTGTATGTATGTGTTGCCGCAACTTCTGATGGGTGCACAGTTGCCTTAATATTTTTGGCTATGGAGCTAATTTTGTGAATGTTCTTACCTCTCGTTATTTTAATGTGTAAAGATCTGTATGAACAATGATGAACATACCAGTAGTTATAGGATAACTGAAATGGGGGGTATTTTGATGCACAAGATAGGATCTATAGTAGTGTCGTGTTCAACAGTGTCAAGCAGGTGTTGTTAATCCCCTGTACATACATAACCATGTGATCAGAGAGAATTTTCTTGTTGAATTCTATTGTTGGCTTCCTGCTCATCACAGCCACTGGAAAGTAACTTGTTGGAAGAAGAGAATAATTGAAGCATTGGTATTTTTGCACCCATGCATTGATGTCAATTTATCATACTTTATTTTTTTGAATATGTCCTGCAGGCTCTGAGAAGCTAAAGGAGTGGGTGGCACTTAGAGGTGAAGGAGATGAAGCACCAAAAATACGAATTGCTCGCCCTGTAACTGCCATGCCATTTGAAGGAACAAGGAAGAGACGGCGAGCTGCCATGGTGGACTATGTTTGGTCTGTTGGTGACAAAGTGGATGCATGGATACAAGATAGGTATGTTTCTATGCATGGATACAAGAGGGTGGTACTGACATTTGACAGGAAATTTCAAAACACACACACACACATATATAAAGCCAAATATGTTTGATGTAGAAAAGATGAACAAAATCACCAAATCAAAAGAGTTGATGTAGAATAGAAATCAAAATCTCCAACAAGAGAGACACTCAATCTTGAAGGGATTTAATCAAGAAAGACTCAATCTTGGAGAAAATTCAAGTCTTTTTTGAATCAATAATAATTTGTAAAAACTGAATGTCTGCCTAGGGTGCTTATTTATGGGCACCCAATAAAAATAGGAAACATAAAGAAACTAGAATGTTAGAATTAAACTTAACTTTTTCTAGAAGTAGACTAAAAAAATCTACTACATGGGCCTGTGTGAATGTTTCTGATACAAAATTGCAGGAGAAAAACATAGAGAATATCTCACAACTGGATTCCATTCTGATTCGTGAATAACTAAGTTTTGAGCCCTATGCATGTCCAGGTGCTATTGTATCGTGCAATTAATCCCTTCAATCAATTTTAATTAAAAATTTTATGTATGTTTTCCTTATGCTGAACTTCTATTTTTTTTATGTATTATAAATAGCAAAAACTGAAAGACATTTTAGCTTGAAACATCTCCCTCAGTGGGAAAAAAAAAGGACACTTTTCGGCAAGATTATATTCGGATAGCAAGTTCTCCTGTTAACTTTGGAAGAGAATATCAGTGTATAAAAGGTGGAGTCCATGCCTTGTCTTTTGTAAGGGTTGTGAATGACGAATCATCATTCCCTCTGTTGACTTAACTGAAAGCTTCACTTCTATTCTCATGGTCTTCCCTCTATTGTCCTCTAATGAATATATTTCCCATCTTTTGTGCTGTGAGGGCATACTGGTGACATGTTTTGCATCAGTTGTTCTGACTATTGTGCCATTTTTCAGTCCGCCCATATAGTTTATACTGTTGCAACTGTGGTTTGGCACTTTTTAGATCATGCTACTCCTTGTATTTTCTGTTTTGATATGTGAGATATTCTTCAGCTTTCTCTATTTTATTTTTCAGCTGGTGGGAAGGAGTGGTCACTGAAAGGAGCAAGAAAGATGAAACCATGCTAACAGTCAATTTTCCAGGTATGGACGATTGGTGGTGTAGTTGAATGAATAAACCACATGTTTGTATGCTTTTCTGCTATTGGATTTAGAGTTAGCATTTCACATGAATCTGTGTCACTCTGCTTCCAGTTCAAGGAGAAACATCAGTGGTTAAAGCATGGCATCTACGCCCTTCTCTCCTTTGGGAAGATGAGGAATGGGTTGAATGGTCTGGTTCAAGAGCAGGCACTCACTCTACCAATGGGGTACATTCATTTGATATCTCACTGGGTAATGACCTGAAGATTTTCATTTCTTGCTTGCACTGACACAAATTTGATGTTTCAGGGTGATACACCACAAGAAAAACGACCAAGGGTGCGGGGCCCTGTGGTGGACGCCAAAGGGAAGGATAAGTTGCCGAAAGGTTTGGATTCTGTGGAAACTGATAAACCTGATGAACCTACTTTACTGGATTTAGCTGCTCATGAAAAATTGTTCAATATTGGGAAGAGTATGAAAGATGGGAATAGACCGGATGCACTCAGAATGGCACGGACTGGGTTGCAGAAGGAAGGATCAAGAGTGATCTTTGGTGTACCGAAGCCTGGAAAAAAAAGAAAGTTTATGGAAGTGAGCAAGCATTATGTTGCAGATCGGAGCAGCAAAAACAATGAAGTAAATGATCCAGATAAGTTTGCTAAATATTTGTTGCCTCAGGGATCTGGATCCCGTGGATGGAAGAATACTTTAAAAACTGAATCACTTGAAAAACGAACAGCTGCATCAAAGCCCAAGGTTCTCAAGTCAGGAAAGCCACAGAATGTTTCTGGTAGAACAATTGCTCAGAAGGACAACTCATTGACTACTGCAGTTTCTGCTTCTGATGGTGCTGCTACAGATCATGTTGCAAAGAACAAGGCTTCTACAAGCCATGTTGAAAATACATCCGAAAAACATGCCTTGACTGACTTTCAGCCCTTATCTAGCTCTGTGGGAGGAGCAGAGGGTCAAATATTTTCATCCTCTTCTCTTTCTTCAGATACACTTTCCTCTAAGAAAATGTCCACATCCACATCAAATGCTAAACCTCCACGGGGAAGTAAAGGAAAACTTGCTCCTGCTGATGGAAAGTTTGGTAGAATTGAGGAGGACAAAGTTCTCATTGGCAGTTCTTCAAAATCAACCTCTGATGTTGCTGAGCCCCGGAGGTCTAATCGTAGAATTCAGCCTACATCAAGAGTAAGTTTTAGAGTTCTTACTTCATATCCTATGTCTTTATTCTCCTCCCTGGACCTGCTTCTGCGAGGGTAGTACTGGGTAATGGCCTTCATTGGTTTTGAACCATTTGATGTAGTAGTATGCACCTTAGTTTGTTGCATCAAATCAATTTTTTCATGTGGTTGTTAACATTCTCCCATCCATACAAAGCAGCCTGGTTTCTTCCTCACCCCCTTTCCTAGGGGCCAATAGCCATGTGGAAAATGTAGCTTCCTTTTGACAATCCCATGTTGATAAGAGGATTTCTACTCACCCTTGCATATTATAGCAAGTCCACAATGTCCAGAGGCTCTTGGAGCATCTCTTTCTGGAAGATGTGTTTCTCTACTTTGTATTTGTTCAGTGAACACTTTCCAGTCCTAAAAAGAGGTGTAACAAATAAAAATTGAGGAGTTGTGGATAGAATTCAAAGATGGTCTTTATCTCATTACAAATTTCCCTTGAGTTGTGCTTATTGCTGGTGGAAGTGGAACCATATGCTTATTCCAGTTAATTTTATAAATGGTCCTTGAATGGTGAATTTCAAGATGAGAAATTTGAAGAAAGTTCTTTAAGATTGTTGGGTTTCATCTATTGCCATTTTCTTAGGATCTTCTCTGTAACAGTTCCACGTGGTATCAGTCATGGCTTTTCAACATGGAGAACCTTTCTGCTCTTATTATCCTTTTCGCGGCACTTGTTTCTCAAGTAGATTAACGTCTTCATGCCTTTGAATTCATGTACTGACAAGCTTATTTATCATTCTTCTTGTTCACAGCTATTAGAAGGGCTACAAAGCTCCTTGATGGTCACAAAAATTCCATCTGTATCACATGACAGAAGTCAGAAAAATAGGACCGCTGCTAGAGGTAACTTCTCCTTGCAGAATTCACTGGGTATTTTAGGCTTCTATGTGCATTTGTACGTGATTGAAAAATCATAAATTGTTGCAGGGAATAACCATGGTTGAGAGAACTCTTGCAATGATGAGATCCAGTGCAAAGAAGCTCAATGGTCGCCGGACAACACACCAAGAGTAGTTGTTGTGTATATTTATAATAGAGGAGTTAGCTAGGAATGGAAATTCTGCTTCCTTGGGTATAATGACATGTAGTGGGTAGGTGTTCATATCAATTCTAGTTTATTTGCAATGATGATTTGATCTCCTAGCATATGCCATAAGGGTTGTATATGGAAAATCTCCATGTAGTTTGGCTTGAAATTGCGGGAAACTTTACTAATCAATCTCATGTATACCTTTTGAATTCCCTTTTTAGGTGATCAGTGTTCGGTGGGGATGGTCATTTTCACAATCAATAAGCTTTAGTTTCCTGTATGGAATTTACTATTAAATTTTAGCGAGGGAGACTGATTGAACTGCTAGAGGTCCCTAGTAACTAGTTGACTCTATTACATCGATCGATGGCGACTTAAGCTGCCACATTCCTTGTAAAAGATCTCGTGGTTATCGACCTGATACATCCATGCATACATGCATTAAGTGGATTCTACTCCTATTGATTCTCAAACCTTGTGAAATTTTCCTTCAAGCTCTGTAACTTCCAAGAGCTAGTGATTATTACTTGCAGATCTAATGTATGATCTCATCTCCATAACCTGTCTCTCAGTGTAAGCAAGCTTTGCTTGTAAACTTGCAGAATCAATGACATGCTGCGAGGCTATAGGTTAACATTCTGCAGAAAGGCATCACAAGCTTGGTGTAGAAAGTCTTGTGAGAGATGGGTTCGCTATATAGGAATTTACTAGATCAACCCTTTTTTTGGTATGTTTGCTTTCTCTACAAGTGGTCACATGGGTTTTAACTTGTTCCTCGAAATATAACTAATCGTAGACCCACCCATTTAACGGGTGGTTCGTTGTAATATTGTATTTATTTTAAAATGTCTCGAGTAATTTACTAATATATTATTAATTTCACAATCAAACTTACTGAATGCATGTTGTATATTTGTATTTCTTTCTTTTTTTTTACAAGGTGAGAAATTAATTGATTGCACCGCCAGCAAAAATAAAATTATTGCAATAACATCGCTCCTTGTAGATTTTCCATTTTTTTTATGGCAACTGTGTAATGTGCACTTGAAACAGAGGCGGCCTGTGTTGATCAAAATCAACAATCGGATGGCAAAAGAGTGCGCGATATTTTCCCCTCATTTGCACGTCCTTGAGCTTTTCCTTTCGCATTGCAAAAATACTGCAGTGGCAAACAATTTCACAGCATCCCACTGCCAGTTTCATCTAAAAAGGGTGTGGAGAAACTAAGAACATGATGACACAATAAGTCAGACTTGGTAGATGCAACCAAACAAGTTCCATTGACTTTGACATACCTACAAACAGGTTTCCCTAGCAAAACTATCTATGAACAATTGCAGCTCATTGAAGTTACCTGTCTCCTGTACATAAACCCAGTTCATTCGCTGATCCAATCACCGTTACTGAACAGAAAAGGAAAGCAGATACTAAATTCAAGAAGGCTTAAATTATGATGCCGCAATGAATTTTTTTTTTTTTGGTGCCAGCATGAAATGGTGACATGCTCGGAAGATGAAATGTAGGAGGCATAAATTTGTGCCTGCTATTAACCAGGAGTTGCCTTCATTTGTACCTTTAGTCAGGAAAATTTTCACCGTCCTTGTTCTCTCTTAAAGATATTGGTTCTTCTATGCTTCTCTTCTTCAATCTCTGGAGGCTTTTGTCACCTTGATTCTCCCCAACATACTTGGAATCAACATTTTCCTTCAAGTTCATATGAATTCTATCTGACAGTAGATCTTCGCCCTTTCTGTTTTCATCATCCGTAAATGGCTTCTCACAGATACAAGATGGATATTCATGAAAGTCACCTCGTCCAGGCCTCACCTCATCGGGTTCTCCCATAAATCCTCTCTGGCTTGCTTTCACCTTTTTGGCAAATGTATCCCAGTCCATCCGATCCCTTGCCTTGAACAATGCACTGAGCTTCTTTGCATTCGGTCTGATGGTCCTCTTATGCCCAGCATATCTCCTAGGATCCATTATATAAGAGAAACAAAAATTAGTGCAGAGAAAAGGTATGTAAAAAAGAGAATAGTGAATTATATAAGAGTAACTTCTACAAAAAATAATGTAATAAATGAAATGGCATGGATTATTACAAGCAAGATTTTTCACATTTTGGAATTGGATTTCTATCATGTGGGGGAATAATAATTATGGAAGGAATAATTAATAATGAACGAATCATAAAAGGCGCATCATATAGTAAACAAATATTAGTAAATGTTTAAGCATCCCTTAAATTACTCGGGTATATAATGTCTAGAATCTTTTATTTTTATTTTTTTTGCAAAATATCCCTAGAACCACTCATTATATAAGGTCTGGAATGCCTTATATCACCATACATTTGATTATAATGACAATAAAAATCAGGTATTCACAAAAACATATCTTCATGAGAAAATATTATACTATGATCCAAAAATTCAAGTTCATTCAACACATCACTCTCATGATAGACAATGTAGAAAATAGAGGCACTAATATTTTCTCAAAATTAACTTTCTCGACAATTCAAATTTAATTCACTAAATCCTTCCTCATCGTCATATCAAATTGAAAACCAAAAACTAATTTTAAGCTTGAGCATATTCAAGAAAAATAAATAAATACAAGGACTAGTATTCTCACCTTCGACCAGCAAGAATCTTGGCCATGTTTCCATTGTTATTTGTGACAAAGACATCACTCTCATCACAGACAATGTAGTCAATGGCTGCCATGCGAGAGGAAAATGGAAAAAAAGATTTCAGCTCTTCGATTGCAAGCATCTCCTTCGTATAGAAGTTTGGGAAGAGTTCTCTAAGGGGTCTCAAAGTCTCTTCCCCGCCATATATTTCTCCAGATGCAACATAGAGGTATGTGTCGTTAGCAAAACCAAGGGCACGCAGCATTAATCCTACTTCATGAGGAGTGAGTGGACATTTTCCTCTCTCACGCTCTCCATCAGGGCTTAAATCCTAAAACATTGCAAGTATATATCTGGGGTAAATAAAACAAATAAAGAATCATCTGAATCCATCTTAAAAAAAGCAGTCCTCATTTCTCCAGGTAATTACAAGAGCACGACTCAATGGGATGAGAATCTTTATATAAATACAAAATTGGAGGTTACAAAGGAATAGCATTCTTTTCTTACAGGTAATGTTGCCCATCTTTTTCTTATTTCACCAAGCTCAAATCTCTCCTTTTCACCCCCACCAAAGTAACACCCAGAAAACGCAAGCATATCAGGTTCAAACCTGTAATTTTAAACAGTTAGGCCATGAACATATAAATCCAAATGTACATACAGTTCACCACCTGTCTATAAAGCGTCAACATGTAAAGACCTGTGCTCATAAAACTCAAACATATGGATATGATAGTAATGCAGCTGAAATCCTTGCTAGAAAAAGGAGAGTGAGATACAGAAAGCAGTTCTTCTATACAAGTGGTCTGTTCATGTTCCTTTAGCATTCATTAGTTGCATAGAAAATTTGATAAGCATCTCTACCACAGCCTAGAATAAAATATACACAATAAAATCCAAGTGTTTCCTTTCCTATTATCTTCTCACACGTGCACACACACATGTGTGCGTGTGACGAGGGTGAGAAGGGGGTGTCATGTAACAAATAGTTGTGCATTACATGAAAATTAGTAAATGGTCTAGAATCTAGAGGAGACTCTAGCCAAGATAGGATCCCAAAATCATAATTTTTAGCACCTGTCCCCCACAGCTGTCTTGACCATTAATTGGGGAAGAGATAGACATATTATGCAACCATGTTATTGACATTAAAGCAGCAGAATAGTCTATTTTCCCTCAGATTAGACATGTCAATTAAATTTTGAAGTAAAGGATACAAACCTCAAGTGAATTGCAATGTAACGTTTTGCCATCTTTCGCATTTTTGTCACGAGTCTCTCTCCAATTTCTTGTATGGGTTTTGTAAATCTTAAAGCATGATAATTAGCCCGGCAGCGCAACTTTTGCAGCTCTTCGTCAAGGTTACTTGCAAGCCTATAGTCAAACTTCGTCAACTGCACAACCTGCAAAAATTCATATCCTATTGCCTTGCTTACAACAAACTAGAACATATCAATAAAATACTTCACACCTCGAAGAAAGAGACTTGGATTTCGAAGACTTTAAAGAGAAACACAAGGGCATGTAAAGGCGGCGATAACTAACTGGAAACTATCAGATTAAAAAGAATAATTACAAACTGAGGAGAGTGCCTTACACGTCTCCTTAATAATATTGGCAGAACTTGATCCAGATAATACTCAGGGGGGGATTTTCTTGGGACACGCATGGTATATGGGGGTTTTTCCATTGACCTCATGACTTTGTCAGGAACTCTTTTCACAATGGTGACATCTTTTGCAAGGTAAGAAATGAACCAATCAACGTCAAAAATGTTGACAAAGTCACTGCATACAAAGGGACATATGTAATTAGGAAATGGGTGTAAAGTTTAATATAAAGAATGCAAATATGAGAAAGAAAGAAATGATCTTCCAGATTAAAAACTAGGCAAATAGAATAACAAATCCCAACTTACCTATCATCCTTCCAATAGGAGTGATGATCTAGCTCAGGCACAACTAATGTAGCATTAAGAATCCGTGCAACAACCACAGCATCTGTTATCTAAGCAATTGTCATTTTAAAAAACACAACACATTAATATTCGGGCAAGAAAAATATATAACCCTATTTGATAAAACACTCTGAACCAAAGATAACCTTCACTTACTCCAGTTCTTTGTTGGTTCAACCCTCCGCTTGCAGCAATAAGCAAATAGCCATTTGATGCCCGCTCACGTACGGCAGCTACACATAGACTTAGCTTTGTTAGAAAGTTTGAACTCAAGTAGAATGTCTCAGCATCTTGTTCAGACTTGAAAGGAAATAACAGAACTAATAAAATCTACTCTAAC
Organism: Populus trichocarpa; assembly: GCF_000002775.5. NCBI lineage: Eukaryota > Viridiplantae > Streptophyta > Magnoliopsida > Malpighiales > Salicaceae > Populus > Populus trichocarpa. The sequence goes on along the minus strand of NC_037287.2, from coordinate 10,497,639 downwards.
AACCACTGATTCAATCCAGACAGAGCGAAATTGAACTTGTATTGTTACCGGAAGCAAACATTCCAGTAAAAGCAACTTAAAAAGAAATTTTGAACATACGAGGAAAATTACGCCCTCTTTCGCTACATCCATAGAAGAGATTCGAGTATTTTGATTTCCAAATATCAATTGCTTCACGTCGCCTTCCCTCCTGCAACACCATCCATTGCCACTTTACATTAACCCAATCTCTAAAAACATTCACACTTCCTACTTTCACTCAAAAATTCTACTTTTTTTTATATAAAAAAAAACAACATTGCAATTCAGAAAATAAGAAAAATGAGAAACTTGTGATTAATTAATACAGTACCAGCCTAGAGTAGAAGAGGCTGCGCTTGACTAATCGTTGAGAGTACCACTCAAGATCAGAAGCCACGTGTCCAGTGAAGAGAGAAACCAATCCCAAACCAAACAGCATCAAACCGCAAACAAGCGACCACGGCACCTTCCTCCGGTGCTGCTGGGTCGCCGAAGATCTCCACCACCGCCAGTCATTATAAATATTTTGATGATATTGATAATGTTTTCCGTTTGATTGGTTATAAAGCGCCAGGTTCGGTTTTTCCGATAACAAGCTAAGCATCCAAGCCTTGTTAGCCACTCCCATTCACTCCTATTTCCGGTTCCGCCCCTGTTTTCATCCTTTAATTTACTCAATTTTCCGCCGCCGCCACCACCATGCTGCTGATCATGAAAAATGAGAGCAGAAGAGGCAGGGTATAACCGTCAAACAATAAAGCGAATTGTGTAGAGATAATGGAAATCCTAAAAAATGAGGTTTGTTCAAAGATCAGACTAATAGACTACTACTAATGTTTATGGATTTCTTTTTCAATTTTTCGAAATGTGGAACACTGTAGAAGAGCTTTTCTTCTTTGGCTCCAGAGAGATAGAGAGGGCCTGTCTGTGTTGGAAAGTGAAGCTTCGTGATTTTAGGTTTTATAAAATGGAGAGATTAATTAATTAATTGTAGTATTTGTTTCTTTCAATGAAAAAGCAAAAACAGGAAAGTGAAAGACAGCGGCTTTTAAAGAAGGGAGTAACTAACAGAATACTCCGTTAACGAGAAAAGAGCGTTAGTTAGATTAGATGGTTATATTTAACGGGGTTGAGGGGTATAAGTGGAACTATGCCATAAATAAGCGGTTGCTCTTGTTATAAACCATCACATAACATGCCATGCTATAGATATGATAGATTGATAGATAATACACTAGTGCAGTTCATACTTCATAGATAGATCATCATGAATCGTCATATGATGTAGGATACGCTACATAGATTTACTTTTATTATTATTGTTACCCGTAGATTCATTATTATTTCACTTCAACCCTTTTAGTTTAAAATACTCAGTTTTACCATTATAGTTTTGGAGATTCTCAATTTTACCCTTCATTTTTTAATAACCGATCAAATATAATGATGGGCCCACTTTTATATTTATTTACTTGTTTAGGTTCTTAAATATTTCAATGATGTATTATCACATATTTGGGAATTTGAGATGACAAACTAATAAAAAAACTGAGGTATTCCAGCTACCTAATTAATTTAATATTGAAAATTTTAGAAAAATATGGGAGCAAAAGTGGAAAAAATTAAACTTTTAGCTGTAAAGGTAAGATATTGGCCAATCTGCAGATACAAACGTGAAGTTTACCTCTTTTTTTTCAGTGTATAATGGGGGTATTTGAAAGTGTGTTAGTGGTTCTATTTCAAACTATTTTTCATTAAAAAATTCATTAAAATAATATTTTTTTATTTTTAAAAATTATTTTTGATATCAGCATACCAAAATGGTCTAAAAACATAAGAAATTAATTTTAATAAAAAAATTCATATTTTGTCCAACACCTATTTAGAACGCAATACCAAACGAAGGCTAGATGTCTGACCACATTATCTTGTAGATTTTCTTCAACATAAAAAAAAATTGTTGAAGTGGTGGGAAACTCTTTATAATCATTATTAAATCTAGCTTAGTGAGTCAACCTTATATAAGAATTTATTAGATTAATTTTTTATATTTGGTTCCTATAATTTTAGGTATTTATGTTGAAGTGGCGAAAAACTCTTTGTAATTGTTATTAATTTTTTATATTTGGTCCCTGTAAATAATTTTTTATAAGAAAACAATATTATTTAATCTAGTGTAGTGAGTCAAACTTTATTTTCTTATATTTCAGTCTTTAAAAGTAGAGAGGGGTGGGAAGTTGATAAAAGAGTAAAGGAGATAAAGCTTATGAATAATCACATTCTAATCACACATAAAAAAATTAATATTGGTGTAGATGGATTTATGAGAAGAGAATTTGATGAAAGTAATTTTGTTTTTTAACCATGCAAGAAAAAAGTAGAGTGGAATCTAGGAAGTGTTTTTGTTTTTTTTTGGTTTAATTTTGAGCTTTTAGACTAATTAAATAGTGTTTTGGGATTGTAAATGAGGTTATTTAGGTTTTTACGATGTTTTTTATGTTTTTAAGCAAAAATATGTTGAAATTGGATTTTAAAGGTCTAAATACTCGAACTATGGTTTTTCAATCATCTTGTTCCAATGAACGACATGTCGTTATATATAAAAAAATCTTGAGCTAATTTTTTTGGCCCACATGTGCGTTGGCTTTTTTCTTTGAGGTAAGGCACGCGGGCTAGTCCTTCTAGTCCCAAGCATCCTAACCTTTGTGAAATCCCTTTAAATTTTTTTAATTATTAAATAAAACTATCTTAAAATTAAATTATTAAAATAATATTTCATAAACTATCCGATTATACTATATTTTTCAAACAAGACTAGAGTTTTTTTTATGATAATATTAGTAGAATCTTCTAAACAAAATTACTCACAAATATTCAATAAGAATAAAATATTTATTTTATTATTATTAGTTTTTTATATAATTTCATGAAATTAATTATTTTTTATTTTTTTATGAGATTACATAAAAATTATCGAGTCATGATTTTTTTTGTTCTTTTATTGAAACTTTCTTTTCAGATAGTGATATGTATTTATTTTAAAAACAAAGCTTCTAATTAAAAAATAATTTCTTTTAAAATAATAGAAATACATCAATTAAGAAATGAAGTTTTGGTTAAAGAGATACATTTTTTCTCTCTCCTTATTCAAATCATTGGAAATTTTTATGAGTTTTTATTTTAACTAACTTTAGTTTTTAATCAAAAAACCATACTACTAATAAAAAAAAAGTTTTTCGTTAAAAGAAAAGGAATACATGAATAAGAAAATGAATTTTTGGTTGAAAATTACATTTTTTTCCTCTATAATTTTAAATTTTTTTGAATATTTATTTTAATTATCATGTAATTAAATAAAAATAGATACTAAAATGTATCCTGCAGCAACATTGCATGGCCAGTCAAATATCTATGACAAATCAATTAGTTATTGATTAAGAGTAAAGATTTATAAAAATTATAAACTCATACGTGACTTTATATAGATGACACTAAATAGGTGGCCCGTGTTGTGATGGGGATCGACTCAATTTTTTCTCAGCTTGAAAAAAAAAATACTGAGGCTGTAATACCCTGAAAAATTGAATAACATAGGACAACATTATCCTTTCATGAATAATTATAGGTGATAATGGTTGAGGGGCAATTAAGACATTTCACACAATTTGGTAAATATATAAGTATGAGAAAAATAGTAATAGTAAATAAAATAAAATAATATAATTAATTAGGTTCCTATTATGCTCTTTTTATTTTTAGAATATTATAAGTAACAGTGGGTATATTAGTAATTACATGATAATTTAGAGTATAAAAAGAAAATAAAACCCTAGAGTAATTTGTACCTATTTTTATTAAACAATCAAAACCTATATCAATAAAGAGAGGAAATGAGGAGATTCAATTTAGGACCAAAATCCTTGTTTTCTTTTAGTAGTTTAAGATGTGTATTCAATATCATTACCTTTTAATTAAGTTTTTGCATGTATATTAGGGTTATTGAAAAAGATTTAGAAATTATGATTTTTATGATATTTGATTTTTTAATCACTTTTAAAGGGTGAATATTATACTAATAGAGCCTTAGATTAATAGGAATCCATGAAAGTGATTTTATATGTTTTTTTTTGTATATTAATTTAAAGTAATAGTGAAATTAAAGAATTTAAAAATGATGATGAATTGATAAATTCATGCCATTGTAATCTAGCATTCCGATGAGTGTTTTGGTTAAAATCAGATACCTAGTTATAGTATGCTATAAGTTCTTCAATTTAATAGGTTATTTTTCTAAATCAGAGGTGTGGATTAGGAGTTATTATCATTGAAAATAGACCACTTGAATATGCAATTTCTAAATTTATAAGAGCATCAAATTTTTTTAAGTCTACTCTCCGTTAATTGGAGAGTGCAATTCACCTCAAATGTTTTATAGCCCTAAAAAATTTGTTGTTTTTTTTTAATATATCACTAAAGAGTTTTAGTGTGTTTTTAAGAATTTTTATGAATTTATGATAAATTATTTATAGTTATCTAAATTTAATAGTTAATTATTAGAATTTGTTTTGGAGAGTAAATAACTTTTATAGTTCAGCTTTAAACTTTTTAATATAATAGAATTAATTGATTTTTATGTAGAATTTGAATACGTGAATGTTTCATATAGAACTTGATTTCTATATAAATTAGTTTATTTACTTATCAAATGATTTTCTAAAACTATCTGCAGTTAATAATCTTTGACACCTCCATTTTATCATGCTCATAACACTTCTTTACTTGAAATAAAATATTTCTTAGCCTTTTCGGATCAAATTTTTATAATGTTTTTTTTTCATCATAATTGCCATATGTTTTACATAATTATTTTTTATATTTAATTATTGAAAATAAATACTGTATAAGTAAAATAGGGTGACTATGATAACATGGTTCTAGTGTTGGGTGATTTTTTAAAGGAATTTCAAGATCATTTAAACTAGTGATGTATTTAAACTTTGATTAAACTATGAATTAGAAACAGTCTCATGTATTGCATTGGATTCTGGTGAATATATAATTTAAGGTGATTGTTATTTTTAGGTTGTTATGAGTGTTTGGTTGTCTCTAAGGTTAATATTGGATTTGCGTATAGGTAAGTAAATGTTCATATCTTTGATTAGTTATTTTGAGTTAGAAAATATATATTTATGTACTAAATAATTTTTTTTATTAAAATCTTTATTGTCTTATAAATTATGTGGATCAAGCATGATAAATAATTTATAAATAATATTAAGTGTTTTGTGAAAGTATGTTTATGATTGCAAAAGTGTTTTGAATATGTTTTGTTTTTGTGAACTTATTTGTGGATTGAATATGAATATGAATTTGGTTGACTGCACTTTGAACCCGACCTTATGGGTTATATATTGACACTTATAGACATATTTATTTAAAATTTGATGTCTAGTCATAGGAAAAAATATGACCCATTATTAATGTGGTTAGAGTAATTGTAGTTCTTTGATTCTAAATTTGACTTTGAATATGAATATGCAATCCACGTGTGTTTAAAATGGTTGATTTGAATTATTTAAGTTTATGAATGATTTATAAATGTGGTTTTGGATTTTTGAATCTTTAAAAGTATTAATATTTTGATATAATAAATGAATTGATTGTAAGTTATATGTATTAGTAAATTTTGGTATACTTGGTCCAACTATGGAGATGAGTTTTTATTTACTTAGTATGTGGCACTCACCTTTTATTTATTTATTTCAGATGGTTTGGAAGAGATTTAGAATGCCAAATGGTTGCTTTAAAAGATTATAGTTGTTTTATAAACTTCAATATTTCAAGAATTGTATCAATTTATAACATTAGCTTTATAATACATTTGGTTTTATTTGACTTTGAACCTAAGTTATTTGATATGAGATGATTTATATTGGATTTAGTTAATTTATTATTCAAGGTATTTTTTTTTCTTTTAACAAAGTATTATTTTGAACATAATTCATTAATTGAGATTTAGATGCCTTGCATGCCCAAGAGGCATGCCGTTGTCACGTAAAAAGAGTATTTTCATGATTTTTTTTTGGTTTGGGATGTGACAAAGGCGATGCAAATATTTTTAAAAAAGCAAAAAAAAAAAAATAACAAAACAAAATGAAACTTAGGTCATTGACTCGATTATATTTAATAAACTCGGTTAATTTAATAATACAAATAAAAAATATACAATGACGGTAAATAAAATGAAAAAAGCTAACAACAAAAAAAAGGTCAAAAAAACCTTAACTGAATCCATCTTGATTATCAAGTAAAAAATGTGACTTAGTAGTGACACTAGGATATCCTCGTTGAAAACAAATCGAATAAAATCATGAGTCTCGATTATCAAACAACCTGACGTTGAAGAGTGAAACTAGAAAAAAAATTTAATAAAACAAAAAAAACACTCGAGTTAAATCAGGTTAACCCGCTAACCTCACGATCATGGACAAAAGATTGAGATAACTCCATGGAAAGGAAAGTAAAAAAGAAAAAAGCACAAAAACCAATTCTCAATTAATCAAACGTTGAAGGATGAAATTAAAATAAAACATCAATTTTAAAGAAAATCAAATGTTAAAGGATTTTATATAATAACAAAGAAAAAGTAGATGAAAACATGATAACCCATGGAAAGTAAAATAGAAAAAAATTAATAATCAATTTCTAGCAAACAAATTATTGAAATCCATTCGGACCAGCATGTAAAATCTACAACCTAGTTGATATACCGAATAGCCCCGTCAAAAAAAATTGAATAAAAATATGAAGCTTAATTATTAAACAACCCAATATTGAAGGGTCGGATAACCTGGATCATTTTTAAAATCAACAAAAAATCCAATAAAAAGTAAATAAAAAGCCAAATCTTCAATTAAATAAATATTGAATAATAAAACTAAAAAAACATGAGTTTAAAAAAGAAAAGAGATAATCACACCGAGTCTCCTAAAGTTTGTTTCAGATTTCACTTTCCCGCTATAGTTTAAAAAAATTATATTTTACATCTTGAACTTTATATGTCTGCCAACACTTTACATCCTCCTAAAAAATTAATAAAAAATATCTTATTATTTATAAATTTATCATTTTATTCATTTTATTGACTAAATAGCAACTTGAGCTTGAAAACAATATATTGTGGTGCTTATACATCTTTAAAAGAAGCATTTTATCATTAAATTAATTGGGTTTCAAACTACACTATCAAGAAATGACAAACTCCCAAGATCAATAGAAGATCACAATATTATGCAGGAGTGCAATTTGACTTCATGGTATATCATGATGACATGGCTTGCTAAGAATGGATCTGGGGAGGATGCCATTGATTGATCTGTTCAGTTTAGCCACAGAGGATTGAAACCTGATGCACAGATTTTTGCTGGGGTGTTCTTTACTTGTAATGCCATGGTATATCATGATAACCCCGATGCATGTTTGTCTTAAAGTCAATTGCAGTCATAATAATAATATTATCAAAATTTTGCCTTTTGGTTCCGGGCTGGCAGTAAAATTGTTTAGGTTGTTGTTTTTTTTTTATTTCTGGATAAACCAATTTGGGTTTTGTTCTTAGATTACTGTTTTTTATATTTTTAAATTGTGAGGTGCTGATATAAAAAATAAATTTTAAAAAATAAAAAAAATATTATTTTAATATATTTCTAAGTAAAAAACATTTGGAAAAACAATCTCAACCAAATTTTTAGAGAATAATATAAATAATATATTAGGACCCCATTTAATAGCTTAAATTGTGGAGTTGAGATGATTTTTGACATTGTATCAGAGTCTTGATAATCAAATTGTTACGAGTTCGAATCTAATCATCCTTATTTATTTGATAAAAATTAAATACATGGTAATATGAACTTGTGTAAGTTTCAAGCCTAAAAAATTTTAACTTGAGAGAGTGTGTTAGAGAATAATATAAATTATATATCTTGAAATCTCATATAATAGTTTATATCTTAAGTTATTGAGTCAGGATGAATTTTTTAACACAAATTACCCTTGATAGCAAGATTATTGGTTTTTATAGGAAGGTAAAATAATTATTTCATTGTGTTAAATTGAGTATTGATGCACAGTAATAGTTTATGACTTTTAATTTTCATTTTTGAATGCATGCGAGAAAGTCCAGCTGTCAACCTCTCGAATCAATCTCAATCGACGAATCCGTTTTACTTTTGATTCCGTTAAAAGCAATGCTTTCATCCATCAAGCCACAAAACTAGCGAAGACAATAAAGATCGTTTTTTTCTTTTCGAGAAGAAAAGAAGAAGCCTGGGGATAATATCGAAGGGCAAACATGAGCCCGGAAAGGACGAGAAACAGCAAAAACAAACCAGGCATGATCAGTACATATCCAAGCCGTCGTTCTTCATCTAGTCGATTGGCGGTGGAGAAGATCGTTTTGTTTGGATCCCCGTGAGGAAGATGCCCAGTGCCTTGTTGTTTTCACTCCACACCATCCACATCCCTGCTGCTCAGGAAGAAGGTGGTCCTCCGTTTTCTTTTCTTCTCTTTTTTACTGTCTGTGGCCGATTTTTCTTTTTCCCCACTCTTTTTGAGCACTGCACTGGTTTGGGTTGTATAATGAAGGTTTTTTTTTTTTTTTAATAAAAAAGGGGAAATGGCTGGTACAGGAATTAAATTCCTTGGTATTGAAAACTGCAACGACATTTTCTGAATTGCTGCTCCAATCTCAGAATCCCTGACAAGTGACAAGAAATAAGAAAAAAAATTAACAATATTTATAGTTTTAGCCCAAAAAGTAGAAAAATAATTTTCCTATTTTAGCCCCTTTTAATTTCATTTTCTATAAAAAAACAATATTAACCTTTTCATTATTTATATAAAAAATAAAACCGAATTTTATGGTTTTCGTGAGAGAGTGATTGCAGCCGTGTATATAGTAAACGGAAACATCTTGACGAAGGTGGTCCATGAAACCAACGACTTGAAAAGGCTGTCTTTGAGTCCTTAATTGGAATCTCGAAAAAGAAAGGGAAAATGCCATTGGGGAGATGCATGTTACTTAGAACACTAACGCCGTTAAGTTATCGGTACTCGTCGGGACAGTGTGTCAACAGATTAGTTATTTGCCATCAATCAATTAGCACAATCTTGTTGAGGTTGATCCCTTTTATTAATGTTCTCAAGAAATAAATCCTTTTATTTAAAGATAAAATAACATGTCTTAATTTTTGTTGAAGGGTTTGGAATAAGCTGTGCATGGACTCCGTGTGGACGTGGGAAGATTACCTGCAGATGCTAATTAAGACAAGCTTGTAATAGAAATTGATTGCTCGCAAAAATAATTGGCAAACATTTAACTAAACTATAGAAAACGATGTATTATTACTTCTATTTATTTTTGGTTTTGATTAAGGGTGAGAAAAAAATCAAAAAACCGATTAAACCAGAAAAAAATAACTGAAAAAACCGAACCGTGAAAAGAACCGATTAAAATTTTAAAAAAACCGAACCCAAATCGGAAAAAAACAGAGTCAAACCGGTTTGAACCGGTTTTTGTCCAAAAAAACCGAATCGAAACCGGTCAGTTTGAACCTGTTTTGGTTTTTTTTTAAAATTTATTTGACTATTTTTTTTATAAAAACCGAACCGAACCAAAAATAATCACCCCAGTTCAATCATTCAATGTGTTCAGTAACCCCAAAGTTGCCGTGCCTTTTTTTTTTAACCGGCATGCTAAAATTTTAAGGCGGGCTTGAGAAAAGTCAAGGAAGATTGTGTTTATTCAAAAAGAGACGACAATTACTGTTATATTCCATTATTATTATTATTATTATTATTATTATTGTTTAATATCAAGATTAATTACATTCCTTAGTCTGGTATAGCCTTTTTAGTTAGCAGAATGGTCTAGAATTCAAATCCAACATTAACGATTTTTTTAAACTCAACCTTGTACTATCCCAGCCGACTAGATTTTGTTCATGTCAATATTCCAACCGGTTTAATTATTATATGGTCCAAATTAGATTTTGAATTATCAGATTTTTTAAATTTACCCGTAAAATCATGTCAATCACTATCATAGAAACAACAATCATCTAAAAGTGAGAAAAATTATTATGTATACTATTAAATATGAAACTCTTAAAAAAATTCCATCCAATTTACTGATTTATTTTGTATTTAGGAAAATAAAAAATAAAAAATAAAAAAACCCAAATGGATCATCAATATTAAGTGAGAGTTGAATTATATATATATAACATTTTTTTTCCTTCATACTACAGTAATTGTTTTTACTGTAGTACGAAGGAAAACAAATGTTGTATATATATGCGTGTGAATTTTATGTAATATAAATTAATTATACATATAATGTAAATATTATGAATATAAATATACTATTAAATATGAAACTCTTAAAATAATTTCCATCCAAGTTACTAATCTTTTTGTATTAATCGACAGTTATTGTCGATTAATGTTTTCGGTGATCAGCACAAGCAAATGGAATCTTCGATTAAATTCAAAGTTGAACGTTCACTCATTAATGATTTTATTAAATCTTGATTTTTTTTTAAATTCTCATCCACCATAACTATTAAGAATTTAGAAGATTTTAAGGAAAGATTAATAATATTAATATAATGCGTGCATCAAAACGAGGGGGCGGTCGAAAAATCTTAAATAATGAAGTAATCAATTCAGCAGTGCCCTCCCTACCAAGGAAGTGTTTTTTTTTATATAAAAAAAATTAATATAAGTATCTGGGCCAACTTGTGTATATTTTTATTAATCTCATGGACTCTAAAGTTAACAACCATATAAGCTTCCAGTGATCCTGAAATTTATGGGACTCAAACTGGTGACTTTTAAAAAACAAACTGTTCTAGATAAAATGTTTTAGAGTTTGTTCATGTAGGCATGAGAAATTATTAAATTTATGTTTTTTTAATGTTTTTTAAATAATTTTGATATATTAATATCAAAAATTAAAAAAATTATTTTAAAATATTTTTAAGTATAAATTTTTTTTTCCATTATAAATAAAACAAGAAAAACAGCTTGGAGGATATTGGAGAAGAAAAGGAGAGCAGAGGGGGTGCTTGGTCAAGCTAGAAAATTCATGATTACGACTAGTTGATCTAACTTTATGTTTTAATTAGTGGCGTCTTGATTTGTTGGAGGTTAGCACGTTCCAGAAGAGAGGCTTGTTGAATTTTCCAATTTGATTTTTTTCTTTTCTTTTGGTCCACAATCGCCAGGCCGAAAGAGGAAGGATTTAATGCACCTCGAGTGATCGGATTTAAGAGAGGGGCCTGGGTCTCAGAGTTTGATAATAAGAGAGAAAAAAATATATAAAGTTTTTGTTCTCCGGTAAAAAGATTGACAGCTGTCTTTATCCAAATTTGCTGCCACCCTCTGGCACCCAACAGCCTATTCAATTCATGCTATGGCTACAGATTCTTTTGTCTAATTCACACTGCTCACTGAAATAATTGAACTCCTATTCCTTCTCCAATAATTAATTCAATTTAATATCTTAAAAAATAAATATACTAATAACAACTATTTAAATTTAAAATTTATATAAACTCATATTATATTATTTTGTTTTTATTTTTTATTAATTAAAATAAAATAATAAAATCTGAATTCCTGAATACTTGGTTATTAAAACTCTAATACCATATAAAAAAAATTATATTACCCTATTACTTAAATTATTAGATAAAAATCGTAGTGTATTATTGATATAATTCTCTCTGTTACACAAACGGCTTAAAAATTGGACAGTTTCAGACTATATTTTACTTGATTTTTATCCAGTAGAATTATATAATTCTCTCTAGCATTCTAACCATTGTTCAACTGATTGATTGAAGTTGTCTATAGCTAGTTCTAACATTCTGCCAGGACTGGGCTCGAACATTAACTCATGGTTGTTTTTTCTACCTACCGATGTATCACCGAAGAAAATGACGACAAACAAATAATGGTAAATTGGACCATTGACAAGCAAACTGGGTTCGTTGTCAAGATTTCTCAGGACCTGGCGCCATCCTATTAAACATTCCTCCCCTGGCTCGCCGGCTCTCCCCTCTCTCCTCCCTGAAAGAAAGGGAAGATGGAGTTCAAAGCCCATAGGCCTGTTTACCACTTGGGCCACGTTGCAAGTTTTAAGGGACTGAAAATACTGTCGAGATTGTGAAGATATTGTTAAAGGACATGTGATCTAGCCCGATGACAACAAGAATTTTGACCTTGACAGAGTTCCGGTGAACTGATATTCGAATCCAAATTCAGGCTAACTGCCAGTTCTCTCCTTCTGATCAATGTTGCCAAGAGATAGCCAGAGACGGTTTCAGAAAAATCAATTTCCATTATTCCTTTGATCATAAGTTGAGTTTTTCTACCCAGAACAAATCAAATCTCCAGACCTTTGTAACTTAAAAATACACAAAAAAATAAAAAAATGGACAGACACGAACACACACACACTTCCCAATCAAGAACAGGTAAATCTATAAGACATACACGAACACATATTTCACAAGCAATACATTTATTAAATTCAAAATGGATTTGACCGCGGAAACAGTTCGATGTAATTAATTTTTCAAAATAATATTAAATAATTACAGGTAAACAATTTACATGGAATAAGATAATCATGAAACCTTGATCAATGTACCTTGCAGCCCGTATGGTTTGTTGATCATAATTCATGAACCCAGTTACCATAGGAACATAGAGAGAGAGAGAGAGAGAGAGAGAGAGATACAAAAACTTCCCATCTATATCCTGATCATGCTTGTGTTTCTTCCTTTGATTTTTATTGTTATTGCTCAAAAAGAATATTTGGAAAGTACATAAAATGAGCTATCTTGACCAAGACCAACAATTGGGCATACTTTCATTTTTAGCTTTCGCACATATGCAGTGATCATCAATAACTTCGTAGAAAGAAACCAATTAAAAAGGAGGGTTATTAGGACGGACCCCCTGATAATTATAGCGACAAAGAAATAAATTACTCACGATGAAGTTGCACTTCTACTTTTGTCCACTAGACAACTCAATTGCGCTTTTATAGAAGACTTCTTTAACCATTCATTTTAAACTTGTTTTTGCACAACTGAATCAAGCAGCCATAATTTCCCCTCTCTATTTGATATTTCCCAATAATTATGGAAAAATTAAAATACAAGAGAAATAAGTTTTTTTTTTTTTTGTTATAAGTCAATTAAAAAAGATAAGAAAAAACAACTCAAATAAACTCGGATTAACTTATAAAATCCATGGTCTAAGTCATAAAATCGGAATAACTTTATAAAAAAATAAAAATAAAAATAAAATTTACGAAGCTTCTTTTCTAATAAATCCAATGTTGAAAGTTGAAATTAAAAAAAAAAATTAAATCCATAAGACCGGGAGAACTTCACATAAAGCAAATTGTAAAAGAAATTACGAAGTCTAATTCTCAAATAACCTAATATTAAAAGAAAAACTAAATAAAAAAATATTGAATTGTTGGAGGGTGAAATTGAAAACATGCATTTAATTAAAAAATAAAAAATAAATAAACAAAGTCAACTTTAGTTAACTTATCAAACTTACAAATTGGGTCATGAAATCGGGATAACCCCATAGAAAGCAAATAGAAAAAATTATGAAGTCTGATTCCAACCAACCCAATGTTTAAAAATAAAATAAAATAAATCAATTAGAAAAAGTAGCCCAAAGAAATGATTCAAGTCAACTCGAGTTAACATGTTAAACACATAATCTGGATCATAAGATTAAAATAAATTCATAGAAAAAAATAAAAAAAAAACTACGAAACTCCACTTCCAACAAATCTAATATTAAAGATTGATTAATCTATAAGATTGATATATAACTAAAAAAAAAAAACTATGAAACTTTCTTGGCTAACAATTTCTCAAAACAACATAATAATATTGAATAATGAAACAAAATTTTTTGTTGAAAAGTAAAATTAAAATAAATAAAATAAAATAAATAAACATTATTTTTTAGTGAATAATGTTTTGTGGACATGTATCCTTTAGAGAGAGAGAGAAAGAGTGTTAAGCTGGTCAAACATATATATGGTATGATATGGGGTAAAAAAACAAGCGATTATCATGCAATACAAGTTAATAATACACATGAGAAGGAAATGACTTCAAATTTAATTTGTTCAACAAACAGAAAACCACAAACTAAACTCAGACCAATCAAATTATTATAATTATTCTTATCCTCAATTAAAAATACATTAAAATGCCAAATTTCAGTCTTTGATAATTAATTAATAAATTAAAATAAATAGATAATCAGCAAAATATAGACAGTGGTTTGCACACCCACCCACCAAAGTCAGAATCTCTTGTGAAAAAGGAACACAAGGCCACGGCAGGATCTTCCCAACTTTCCTCTCTTTTTATGCAAAATTGATTTACTGCTCTCAAATCCAAACTCCCTTGGCTAACAATTACAAATCCTCCGATCCCCTGCGATAAAAGAGGTCCGAATCCCAAGACAACTAGCAGTGCCCCCACATATTAAAACAGCCAACCGCTATGATTCAGTTTTTCAGTTATTACAGTTTCCTAATCTCCTTCTCCTTCCTCTGCCTTTCCCGCCCTTCCTTTCCCGCCAGAATCAAACCAGACCCCTCATCGACTGTCACAACCGTCGATTCCTATAACACCACCACGTGGCATGATTTCACTCGCTTCCTTGATGTCGGGAAGGGCAGTCAAGTCAGTGGCATGTCGGAGCTGAAGAAATACTTCAACCGTTTCGGTTACCTCCCGATTCCCGACACGAACAATTTCACCGATACCTTCGATACGCAATTCGAATCGGTTGTTCTTGCATATCAAACAAATCTGGGATTGCCTGAAACAGGTAAACTGGACTTTGATACCATATCAATGATCGTGTTGCCCAGATGTGGTGTTAGTGACAAAAAGACACACGACACAAGGTTTCAGGCGAAAAAACGTTTTGCATATTTTTATGGGAAGCCACGGTGGATGCGTCAGGCACCGGTGATACTAACCTATGCGTTTTCGCAGAATAACATGATTGATTACATAAGTATAAAAGACACAAGGACAGTTTTCAAGCGTGCCTTTTCAAGGTGGGCACAGGTGATTCCAGTGAGTTTTATGGAAATTGAAGAATATCCATCAGCAGATATCCGAATTGGGTTTTATCACAGGGATCATGGCGATGGAAAACCGTTTGATGGGGTTCTGGGTGTATTGGCTCATGCATTTTCACCGGAGAATGGGAGGTTTCATCTCGATGCAAGTGAAACGTGGGCCCTTGATTTAGAGAAAATTAAGTCAAGGGTGGCGGTTGATTTGGAATCAGTTGCCACGCATGAGATTGGGCATGTGCTTGGATTGGCTCACTCTTCGGTCAAGGAAGCTGTGATGTATCCGAGTTTGAGTCCTAGGACCAAGAAAGTGGACCTAAAGATTGACGATGTAGATGGTGTTCAAGCTCTTTATGGGTCAAATCCTAATTTCAAGTTTAGCTCCTTGTTGGTGTCGGATAATTCGTTTAACAAGGGAATAATTGGTCTCAGAAATTCTAGATCATCAAAGTGGACAATTTCTTTAGTGGTAGGTGTTTTGACACTGTTTCTATGTACATAATGACACTCCCTTTTTTGGTGTCATTTTCAGGAATTTTATTTTTATTTTTATTTTTATTTTTATTTTTAGGTGTAGCAAAATCACACATAGATTATTCAAATGAAAGAAAAATAACTCTCTGCTTTTTTTTTACCTCTTACAGATGTTTTTACGAGATACATATTCTTGTGAACCCGATTCTATCTCCTCTCTTGTTACAATTTTTTTTTCACGAGTCTTATGGCTAACGATGATACATGTTCGCCCAAGAAAATTAACGTGTCCAGTGAGGAGAAAAATACTTTTCTTCCTGTGTAGAGAAGCTTGTTTCGGTCCAGCTATGGGTAACTTTGTATGGGGCTTTATGTGTGAAGACAGGGAAGGAAGACAACCTTCAAAAGGAAACAGCAGCTGCAATGGCAAACCAGAAATCCAGTTCAGGAAAGACACACGCTTACTGTCCAATTCCCTTCCAAAGAATATACCTCAACTCAAAACAGGTGAATAACCAAGGCATTACTTTATATCCAATCCAATCTTCACGAATGATGAAGGCTTCCAGATTGGGGAAAGAAGCTTGCTCTGATTGTAACTACATGTCATAAATTTAGAAGGCTTGTGAAGGAACCAAGATTTTACACCTTTTGGAGTGCGGATATTATGGTGGAAAACATATTTTAAAAATGTTTTTTTGTTTAAAAATATATTAAAATGTTTTTTAAAATTTTTAATGTCATAACATTAACCATAAAAAACATTTTTTAAAAATTTATCAAAATACATATTCAAACACAAAATCAATTAAACAAACGAAGCCAAAGAAGTGTATCCATGGAAAGCGTGCCAGTAATGATGGCACAATCTCATGTTAAAATTATATTCTTACTTCAACTTAATTAGCTTCAAATTATTTCAGATAATCACATATAAATAATAATAGATTTTATATATATATAATAATTACCAGTATTAAAGTTTGCCTAGATCGAGCACAATAAATTGTGGGGGTCATTAATTGTTTTCGGATAAGCTCTAATATCCGTATAGTATTATTGATGGTTTAGGTATTTATGGTGTTAGAAAATGGTAAGGACTTAAATTTCTAGTAGATTAGTCTTGTCTCTGTACCAGAAGGAATGACGTACAAAATCTAAAGTTAGAAATGAAAAAAAAAAACCAAAAAATCGATTAAATAATAAAAAAAAAAACTGAACAAAAAAAATTAAGAAAACCAATTAAAATTTTTGTAAAATTTTTTTGATCTGTTTCGATTTCAGTTTCATAAACCTCAAACTGGCAAAACCCCAACCGAACTGAACCGGTTCGGTTTAAGGGGTACTATAAATACAAAAAAAAATAAAAACATTATTTTTCTTAACCCTAAAGACTAGCACACATGGAATTATAAAAAAAATTGTATCTCAGACCACAAATAAAACATTTGAAAAGATAAAGATGTATCCCCATTAACATGTAACTCATAGAAGAGATTTGTCCCTTTAATTTTTTTGAATTGGAGAAGCGAAAAAAGAAAAGGTAGAGATTTTGCTACGATCCACTTTTTCAGCCTTGGCAGCTCCTTTTGCAGATATTCCATATAAATCTTCTCTCTCGGCTTGGTGTAAAGCAAATAATGTTTATAATGATGGATGAAGTTGTGAAAACGAACGAGCATTCCACGAGCTACGTCTTTAGCTGTGGTGATTGAGTTAGAATGTGAGATTTTTTTTCTCTAGGTTTGGTGTTTTTTTATAACACAAGTTCTTCGTCAAAACATGAAATCTTTAATGCTTAAGTTAGTTGATAATATAGAAAAATATATATAAAAAATAAAAAAAAACATGTAGAGAGGAGCAGGAGTGTGAATGGCTTTTGCGTTCCTAGCTTGGCTTGCTCATTTTACTAGCATAGAGACTGGAGAGTGGTGTTGCAATATCTAGATGTGTGGAGAGGTTAGTGCTACCATTAGTTGCGTGGTGCTTGTTGTGTCACTAATGGATAATTACGAGGAATAATATATTAAGGTGTGTGCCTTATGTGAGGGTAAAAAAAGAGAGAGAGAGGAGAGAAGAAAACAAAGAAAAAAAGAGGGAGAGGGAAAGAGAGTGCGTGAGAGAGAGGGAGAGAGAATATGTGGGAGAGAAGGCATGTTTGAGAGAGAACGTGTAGGGAGAGAGGGAGAAAGAGAAAAGAAAGGGAGAGAGGTTGGTTGCCTGGCCATTTAGACCATGCCCAAATGATAAGGAGATTTGGCTGTTGAGACCCTATGGCTTGAATGACCATGAGTTTTACAAAGTTAACAACTCTAAATCCTCATCCTATGTCTATACAAAGTCTTTGAGCTTGGTCTATATGAACTCTTTGAATTGGTTCCATCATATACCATATACATAATTATCACTTTTCAGCATAGTTTTGAAACCCGGTCCGGCTCGACGGATCGACCCGGGATCCGGCCGACCCGGGGCTGGAACCGGGCCGAGTTGATGAAAAAATAGAAAAAATCATGACCCGGCCGACCCGGCAAAACCCAGTTAAAAACCCGGTTGTAATCCGTTGACTTTTGTAGTTTTTTTTTACTAAAACGACGTCGTTTTAATTTTTTTTAAATAGGAATTAACTCGGCCGACCCGGTCAAAACCCGAAACCCGGATCTTGGACCGGGCCAACCACTAGACCGGGTTTAAAAAATATGTTTAAAAGTATAATTTGATTAATATATATATAGGCGCGCGCAAGCATGTAAAAGTAATATCTAACCACATATAATTAATGAATATTGTCACGAAATAATTTTATTTTTTTTCTAAGGAAAAGCAATACCTAAAATTGTAATAGATTGCTTTAAGTTTTCTGGTGAATTCGGAGCCTAATAGAAAGATCACATTAGAGTCTGTTTCTGTTATGCTTAACAATAAAACTCCAAAAATAGGGAGATATATTTTGTTGGGAAAATTTAGAAAAAAGAAAAAAGAGAGGCGTTGGAGATAAGGGAGGTAAGAATGGCTAGGAAGGGACAATAGGCACTCACTCTATGATGCGCGAAGGACAGGGAAAGAAGACCGGTAGAGAAGCATTCGTGAAGGTTGGCTAGACACAAAAATAAGATAAACACAAACAACAGAAATCCATTTGGAACGACAAAACCACGAAAACTCCCAAACAACCAGCCCATGAAAGAGAGCTAATTCCAAACTAGTTTTGTTGCGCATGAGGAAAAATTGCCAAAGGTTTAGAAGGAATAAGGCGAGATGCCCTTTCTCTTTCTCTTTCAATGTTAATTGTAACTAATCTTGTTAGAGAAATCAGTGCAAATTATAAAGGGAGAGACAAAAACATTTGTTGGCATCCTCCACCATACATATATGGTGGCCACTTGAGTTTTTTGTTTGGAGATCATCGGTGAAGAACCAATAAAGGGAGAATAATTAAAGAAAGTAGTTCCATTTGGGTGCTTTTCTCTGCTTGGAGGGGACATTAATTTTGCTGGGAGGATAGATATTTCAAAATGGTTTGCAACAAGAAGAAACAGACTCTCGAGGATTTGGTGATTATAGTTGGGCTGATAATGGTGCAATTTGTCTACGCAGGGAACTCGGTTTTGTTGAGCTATCTCATGTCTCTTGGCCTTAACCCTCTAACCATTGTTATCTTCTCAACTTTTGCCACCTTCCTTATACTCTCTCCCATTGCTGTTCATTTTGAAAGGTCTCTCTCCCTTTCTAATTAAGTCTCTCTCTCTCTCTCTCTCATCTCTCTCTCTCTATATATATATTTATGGGAAGTAAATTATGTTCATGTTGCAGGAGCAAATGGCCAAAGGAATTCAGATTGAAGTTGATGATTCAGCTCGTTTTAATTTCTTTTGGAGGGTAAGGCAAAAATTAAAAATCTTTAAGATGATTTTTAATATTTCAATGTCAATAACTGCAATACTTACGAGTAATGAATGTCAAAGTTAGAGAGCTAGCTATATGCATATATATATTGCCTGCAAAATTCAGTTTTGTAATTAGTACTTTGTTTTGTCAGTATTGTTCTCTTCATGGAAATCAAAGCTGGTAGGTCTTGTAATCAATAATTAGCAAACTGTTGTTTTCTTTGAACAAAACCAAGTACTAAGATGATGAAGGTGCAAATAAATCCTCAAGAGAACTCCAAAGTTACCATTAGTTATTATTCTCTTGTACAGGAAAATCACAATACAGCAGCACCAGTTTAGGTTCTGTTTGGAGTGTAATTTTCTCGAAGGGCTCTCTGATGGCTCTCCAATATGAATTGAGGAGAAATGTGTCCATTTGTAAAACAAGTCATATAGTGATTCATTATGTGTGGCATAATTAGGTTTAGGCAAGTCCTTATTTTTATTTTAATCGACATATAGTCGATAGGCACGTCTACACGCTGCAGGCCTGTGGTGCTACAGCATATGCAAAGGACATGTTGGATGCCCCTGTCACCAGCAGATTTGTTGACATGCATGAAGATCAACATATCCACTCATGCGTCACTCATTACCAACTAGTACATTAAACATCATTTTGGGGTCTAGCGTTCTCTACCACTTCGGATGATGTTAGAGATATTGATCTTTCGAGAGCTATGGGTGCCTGAATCCTATCATGTTTTTTCTTTTTAGTTTCTGTAAGTTTCATGTTGAACATTCTATTGTCATTTTGTCCATGGATGTATCTATTAACGTTTGTAGAGGTTTTTACTTTTTTTGAGCGAGGAGAGAGCAGACCGAGAAACAAACTAAGGAGAAAAGCCTAGACACTGATTCATTGAGCATGGCACTCAAATGGTTTTCTTTCTTTCCTATTTCATTTTCAGGGTTACTCTGTTTCAGTCCTTATTCCTTAAGGGGATTAAGTTAACTTCACCAGCAATGGCAACAGCCATGCCGAACCTTGCTCCAGGGCTTATTTTCATTATTGCTTGGACATTAAGGTATCATTTCCAAATTTCTTTTGTAGCATTTCAAAATGTAAATTTCCTTTTAACAAAACATAATTGCCCACAGAAATTTAGTTTCACTCCAATCTAGTTGAGTAATGACAGTTACTTTGTCTAGTGATTGTTTATCTGATTACTAGATAAAACAAATAGAGAAAATAATAAATATATATACTGAGCATCTGGTGCCCCTTCCTCTCAATTCGTTTCTGCTATTGTCTAGTGATTGTTTATCTGATCACTAGCTATGTGCAGGTTAGAGAAAGTTAAGCTATGTTGCGTATACAGCAAAGTCAAGATTGTAGGCACAATTTTATGTGTTGTAGGTGCCCTCATGATGAGTCTAATGAGCAGCACTGAATCAGCAAAAGAGTCGAAGTCCTCGGAAAGTACTCCCCCGGGAGATATGAGCTTCGACAAACATAAGATTAACGGTTGCTTATATCTCATAGCAGCGGTTTTTGTTCTATCAAGCAATGTTGTATTGCAGGTAATGTTTTAGATCAACAGTGAAGGAATTAATTATGTACAATCTGCATTATTTTAATCTCCCAAATTGAGTTTTGCAATGTGTTACGTACAGGCTACTACTTTGGGTGATTTTCCTGCTCCTATATCCCTGTGCGCCATAACATCATTGATTGGAGTAATTATAACTGCGATTGTAGAATTGGTTCTAAACCACAGAGTGGACGTTGGCTGGCCCCTGATGAGACTCGGGACCCTCATTTGCTATTCTATACTGGTAATCTCACATCATTTTCCCTCTTCTAACATGTCAAGATTATTTGTTAAATTTTCTCACAAGAATGGAAATTTCCGTTTTATTAATTAGAGCCACTTTCTTCTACTTTAATTTGCTTGTGCTACTTGAAACCATTAATAAGTAATGGAGGAGTTAAATCATTTCAATAATTCCCTTTAATTTTATGTTGTTTCTTCAACACTTTCTGCAGTCTATCAATCTTTTTTACAAGCTTCTAATCATTTGGATGCACAGGGAGGTGCTGTTGGTGGAGCATGTGTGAGCTTCAATGGATGGGCAATGAAGAAGAGGGGTCCAGTTCATGTGGCCGTGTTTAACCCCATTGGAACAGTTATCTCAGTTGTTTTTTCTGTTATTACCTTAGGCGACAGATTTAACCTTGCAAGGTAAGCTAGCGAGAATCACAAAGTAATTATATGTGACAAGAGCACACATAACTTCGTCACCTTTCAGTATCCTGATTTTTATTTTTCTCATTTGCAGCCTTGCTGGTATGTTCCTCATGTTCACTGGTCTATACTTTGTGCTATGGGCTAAAGGCAAAGAAGGTTTCCGTGATGGTGATCACCTGGAAAGTGAGTTTGATCCACAGAAGCGTCTCTTGGCTTAATAATTAGCGTCAATATTCAGATAGATTGCCCTAATTTGTTCAGTCAGCAAACCCTGTATTGGAAAGAGCTAGTGCACAAAGGAAACACCATCTTTATTGTAGTTGACAAGTTCACTAGAAAAACCTCCTGGTGTGTAAATATTGTTTAAGATACTCACCCCTTCTGGGAGCATAGAATGATCAGACTGCATGTCTTTCTTGAAAGCTCGAACATATTTTGGGTTGTGTGTAGAAACTTGCGAGATTCTTGGAAAAATGTTTCCGTGGCTAATATAATTGTACTTGTATAAAGCTGTTTGATTTTGTTGTAGCCAAGCAATGTTGGAACCAAATATTTGCAGTTACCATGATCTAGTTTCTGCAAAATATAAAAAATGCATATTAACTTATATAAAAAAAACTAATTTACAGTACATGTTGAAATAAAATAAATTTAAGGAAGTAGAAAGAGGCAAAGATCAATCATTTAAACTTAAAACAATCTATTAATTGCTTTTTAGTGATAGTAGTGTGATTGCAATATTGTTTCTCATATTTACTCAATTTTTTATTTTTGGTAGCACAACCAAGAATTAACAGCGAACTCAAGATTTGTATGTTGCTCTCTGCAAAAAAGAAGCAGAGGGATTTTGACAGAAAGAATATAAAAGGAAGGAATTTTAGAAAGATTAGAAGTTTTCTAAATAATCAAAACTATATCAGAGTTGTCTTTTTTATATGGACGATTTCTGATAGTTAAATTAACGTTACTTTTACTTAAAATAAACAAATATATCTTTACAAGAGTATAGTTAAATTAACGTTACTCTGTTTTAGAAGAACACGAATGTAAATTCTCATTCACCTTAACAATCCCTTGCATGAATGAAAATTGTTTGATTAGAATAAAATACAAATTAAATACATGAATTTGAGAGTAATAACAAAAAGTATCTACATCAGGCAAGGTAGCTTTTAACCTTGAACCTTCCCTAGTGAAAAATTAGCGGATTCACTCGGCTAACCAATGAACATGACGTTTTGAACTGTTCAGCTTTTTGTGCAAACTCAGATAATGGAAATCACACAGTTCCTTTTATTATGATTGTGTTCATTTTGGCCTCGAACACGTTATGGTTTCAAAGAGTGCTTTGAAAAATTTAACATTTTTTAATTCTTATAGAAGTGGCCTCATTTTACACTCACATAAGTAACTCGTATTAAAAGTATCTTGCAATACCTCTACTTGAATTTCTCAGGCTATGAGAATCATTAAAAACTTAGTTTATCCTAGTTTTTGCTATTTGTAGCACTTTTCATCATAGAAATAAGTAAAATTGAAACTATTAGACAAAAACATGATTTAGTTGTCCATTTGAATCTAGATCCTAGGATCTTTAGTCAATTAAGTTGGATTTCTATCATGGCAATTCTTTGAATATAGGCTTTAACCTTATTCTTCTCGATGATTTATCAACTTGCTGTCTTGTTAAGTCTTTTGTAAACGGATTCACAATGTTATCATTTGACTTTATATAGTCAATAAAGATAATCCAATTTAAGAGCAATTGTCTTATAGTGTTGTGTCTTCGATGTATATGTCGAGACTTGCCATTATATATACTATTTTATGCCTTATCAATTGCAGGTTAGCTATCACATTGCATATAACTAGCACAAGTTTTGGTCAGCTCGAAATATCCTCTAAAAAGTTCCAAGGCCACCCTGCCTCTTCACCAGCTTTGTCTAAAACTATAATCTCATACTTTATAGCGGATTTGGTTACACAAGTTTGTTTAGAGGATTTACAAGAAACCGTAGCTCCTTTAATAGCATAAATACTTTTTTTTACAGGAACCATAACTTTGGTTAGACACCCTTATACTTTTATGTTTATAGGATGATGTTTGATCCTTTCATAATTTATAAGGTGTCTTGTCCAAATATTTATGAGGTATTTTATTCAGAATGTAATTTGCTAATAAAATAACCTCTTCCACAAGTTCTGAGATAATTTTAAACTTATCAACATGGCATTCATCATTTATTTTAATGTTCAGTTCTTGCATTCAGCAATGTCATTCTATTGTGGTGAATAAGAGTCGTGGTTTGATAGAGTATATCATGCTTAGTACAAAATTCATCTAAAGGTGAATCATATTCCTCCCTCTATTGCTTCTTATCACATTGATTTTCTTGCTAAGTTGATTAAAGTTAGTTTATTCAATCCAGTCAAGTCTATGATCTGAGTCGATTGTTTTTTTTCTTTTTTAAAACACGCTTACAATAGCTGAATATAATTTTTTGCTTCAAATAATTAGTCCAGTCCTGCAACAAAGCGCGGACACCAATTCTAATAACAACTAAAATTGAAAGTTGAACTTTCATTAAACACACACACACACACACACACACATATATATATAATAGTCCACATGCACTAGTTTATTAACTATACATCATGAGAAGTGTATGTATTAGGCTGTCGACCTAAATCTTTTTTATTATTATTAACGTGGGTGTCCGGGTCAGCAGCTTACGCGCACCTCGACTAATTCTACAGGGCTTGAAGTTAACGACCATATAAACCTTCCAGTGGCCCTGAGGTTTGTGAAACTCGAACTAGTGACCTCTTGAAAGCAAGTTTAGAGTCTAACCAGTTGAACTATACTTCTTGTTTAAGAAAGTGTTGGCGTGACAATTGATTTAGCCTCATAACCATTTTTGTATGTATCATCTCATCTCCCTTGCACGTATTCTTAAGCTGCCCACCGTTGGTTAATTTTTACGCAGTGTTTGGTAACATGATTAAAATAATATTTATTTAAAATTAATTTTTTATATATTTTCAAATCATTTTAATATAGTAATATCAAAAATAATAAAAAATTTATTTTAATATATTTTTAAATAAAAAACACTTTAAACCATAACTACTAATATAATTACCCCTTATTAGCAACGTGAGACATTTTCCATCCGGTAATGTTATTAAAATTATATTTTTTAAAAATTTAATTTTTTTATATAAAATTATTTTTTATATATTTTAAATTGTTTTAATGTATTAATATTAAAAATAATTTTAAAAAAATTAAAAACAAATTATTTTAATATATTTTTAAATAATAACACTTTAAACCATAACTATTTTTTAGTAACGTTAGACATTTTCCACCCAGAGATAGAGAAAATAGAAACAAGATAAATTGTCGGATCTTCATTTCATTGTTTTTTTTTATTAATGTGTGTGTTTAGGCCAGCTTGTGCACACTTTAACTAATCTCACGGGCCTTAAAATTAATAACTATATAAAACTTCAATAACTCTAAAATTTATAAAACTTCAATCAATAACCTTTAAAAAAACAAATTGACTAGAAATAGTTAAATAAATTCTCTATATATTTTCATTTCATTGTTATTTCATGTCATCGTGGAAATTCAGGGACGTACCAGTCAATGTATACGCCGTATGGTACAGACCACAGGGTACGGTTCACACCTGGTATTCTTGATTTGGCATTGCCCAAATATCGAGGGATGAGGGTATGGACTTTTCTTCTTCTTTTTTTGACAGAAAAATGAAAACGTGAAAGATACCGACTTCTGGCAGAGAGTTTTTATACACTGCTGCATGCGTACTAAATAACACTGTTTATGCGTATTTATTACCAAATGTACCATTCATAGGCTGCCCTGCTTAAATGCGGACCTTTTCCTATTATTTTGGCTGCCGCTAGTGATCCATTTTAACATCACGCGCCCTGTCAGTTTTGTTTATTGGCCGAGAGCTCTCGTTGCGGCTTGGAGAAAAAAAAAAATGTAAGAGAGTAATATCAAAATTGTTAAACTTATAGCAGTTTTATAAATCTCAGGTATAATGGTTTAAATTTTAGAAATTTCAATTCCACTATTTACTTAACATAAGTTTCAAATTAAATATTAAGAAAAATTTCCTTGTTTACCGGATAAATTCAAAAAAAATATCAACTCAATATTAAAAAATAAAATTAAATAAAAATTATACATTAAAGGACATAATTAGAAAAAAAACCAAAAGATAACCAAAAAGCCAAAGAAATTAAGAAACTCGTATTAAAAGGATGAAGTTGAGAAAAATAAAATTTGATTTATAATCAACCCAATATTAATGATAAAATTAAATAAAAAACCTTCATATTGAATGATAAAATTAAAAAAAAAAATCCAAAGAAAATAAAAATCATATTAGATTATGGAATAAAAATACAAAAAAAAAGGACAAAAAACTTTCATTATATGATAAAAATAAGAAAACTAGCTTACTGTCAACTTGTCAAAGAACTATCTCAACCCAATAGCTTAAGCTGTTAGGTGAGGTCTCAGGATATGATTTATATTATTCTCTAACACACCCCCTCAAGTGAAAGCCCTTTGGGCTTGAAACTTGCACAGACCCACATTACCTTGTACTTAATTTTTATCAAATAAATGGGGATGGTGAGATTCGAACTCGAGACCACTTGGTCATCAAGGCTCTGATACCATGTTAAAGAACCATCTCAACCCAATAGCTTAAGCTGTTAGGTGAGGTCCCAGGATATTATTTATATTATTCTCTAACACAACTTAATATTAAAAGATAAAATTAAATAAAATCTCATATTAATAAAAATGAAAAAAAACCCAAAAAAAGAGGTAAAAATCTCAAATGACCAATAAAAAAAGTCATGGGCTTGTTAAAAAAGCCCAAACATGTGAGGCGTAAAGGAAGCTCGCAAGCCTGGATATCGTCCACCTTAAAAAAAAACAAATACATAGATGATAGATCATCTATCATCCACCTTAAGACCCTGTTTATTTTTGTGTTTCAAAAATATTTTTGAAAACTTTTAATATTTTTTTTCTTTGTTTTAAATTAATATTTTTTGGTGTTTTCATATCATTTTAATGTACTGATGTCAAAAATAATTTAAATAAAAAATATATTATTTTAATATTTTTTTAAATAAAAAACAATTTAAAAAATAACTACAACCATAGTTCGGACACTCACTAATGATGCTCGTTAACCGCATACCTGAAACACATATTTGTTAACCACTTGATTAAAAAATATATTAACATGCATCACTCGTCTATTGAATGAAAATTATTTTGCTCTAACTATGAAACGAACCCGTGATCTCTTTTTAAGCCACGTGTAATAACCAACAAACTACAAAACCAAATAGTTAAAATAATACATTAACATGTTAGACTGTTCATGTAAACAGTAAAACCGAACTCTTTTAATGTAGTTGTTTTGATAATGTCAAAGGGATGAGAAGGTAAGAGAAAACGGTATTTCTTTAGTTTTGTGTCTTAATCACGAGAAGGAAAAAGAAAATAGGTCTATGGGTCACATAAGGTGGTTGGTCAATCTCCCATTTCAGACCGGAGATGATGGCTTGTGGCTAAACGTGGGACACACCAACGGCGGGCAATGGCTGGTTTTTTGACACTTTCATGTGGTCAAGACTCGTTGGCCTAATTGGTTATTGTCTAAGTTAACATGGAAGGTACATTGTTTTTTTATTTCCCCTCGTTGAAAAAAAAATCAATATTTTAGGATTTCCATTGAGTGTTTTCTAAACATACACTAGCTCTTAATTATTTCTGTTGGATTTTACTATAAATGGGAGAAGAATAATTTTAATTAAGAAACTAATTAAGTCCTATTCTTAATGAATTTATATATATATATATATACACACACTATACTTATTATTCACTCCAAAGCAAAAGATTCTCTTTTCCTTGTTTCCACCGAATCAAGAACACCTTTTATCCTTTCTCCCTGTACTCACAAGGAAAAAAAAAAGGTAGTGCTAGAAATAATGATATTTCTTCTTTCATTCGTGTTATTACCTGACGTGGCATGTTCATTGTAAAAATGTTTTTAAGATCATAATAGGATAGGTTTTCACTTTCTTTTTTTTCATTAAAAGGTTTGTTAAGTTTAGTGTTGAGTAAAAACACTGAAAAACTGATTAAACCGGAAAAAATTAACTGAAAAAACTGAATCGTGAAAAAAAACCGATTAAACCAATTAGAATTTTAAAAAAACCGACCGGTTCGGTTTCGGTTTTATAAACCTGAAATCAAAAAATCAAATCGAACCCAAACCGAAAAAACCAGAAAAAACCGAGCCAAATAGAAAAAAAACCGAGCCAAAACCAAGCCAAACCGATTTGAACCGTTTTTTGTTCTAAAATAACCAAATCAAAACCGGTTCGGTTTTGATTTTTTTTAAAAAAAAAACTAATTTAGTTATTTTTTTTTATAAAAACCAAACTGAAAAAAAAATAATCACCCTAGTTAAATCCGTAATTATATAATGAAGGCAACCTTTCTCTTACTAATTTATTTACGCCTACCATGTATTGCAACTTCATCTAGTAAGAAAATCTAGTTATTTCTAGCATTACTGAATGAAAAAGTAACTTTTTTTTCTTTCCTTTTTCATTAAAACAACCAAACATTTTTTTTCTTTAAAAAAGAAGCGGATAAACTTTAATTTTTTCTAGAATTGAAAACTTCTTTGGTATCTTATTTTTGAAGAGATTTTGTAAAACCCATTTATGCTATTTCAGTGTTCATTGTCTATTTTCGACAACAAGCAAAATAATATACTTAGGGTTGGTTGTTTTAAAATAAAGATCAAAGTTTTCAAAACACAATAATAAAAATAATTTTTTTAAAAAATAATTTTTTTAATTTTTTTTAATATGCTGATATAAAAAAATATATTTTTTAAAATATTTTAAAATAAAAAAATATTTTAAAAAACAAATATTATTATTATAATAATAGAAGCGGAAATTGAGGGGACAAAAAAGCGCCTTAGTTGTCACTTGTAGCATGTAGATTCGAACTGCATTTAATTTAAAGAAACAGGGAAAAAAAAAAAAAAAAACTAGTGACTAACATCAAATATACCCCAATCTAGTTTCGGTGTCACGCGAAGAAGACGAGAGTGGATAAAGTATACAGCATAGAAAGCACCTGCCGGCATGCGAGACCTCTTACTGTTACAGTTGGCACAAATACCACCCTCACAAAGTGGCGGAATCTTATGGATTTTCTCATTTAAATTACTACGTAGTTATTAGTGCATTTAAATACTCTTAACTGAATTTTTTTCCTTATAAAAAAATAATAAATACTCTAACAAGAGGTGCAGCTTAAGCTCATTTCTTTTGTGAGATGTTAATTTTCTAATATAAAATAAAAGGCATTTACTCGAAAATGAGAAAATAGAAAGAAAAAAAAGATGGCACGTGGTTTGATCACCAGTGGCCCACCTCGGAGGCTCGTACCTAACAATAAACGAACCAGTTCTTGTTTCCTTGTACGAATGAGCCACGTATTTATTCAGTTCAGCTGCTTCAATCTCGCTATTATTACCACGCTTAATAGTTGAGTCTGAAATGATGCCAATCTATTAATAATAATAATAATAAAACAATTAAAATGAAGTAGAAGCATTCTAGGTTACTGTCCGTGATATTTTAAAAGTTGGATTAAAAATTAAAAAAATATTTTAATTATAAGGAATTAAAAAATATTTTAATTATAAGGATTAAAAATATTTTAAATATTTTAATTAAAAAAATTAACTCTTTTTAATAATCAAATTGTACGGTAATCAAACCCTCTTGAAAATTAAAAGAAGAAAAACTTAAAAACTAATTAACTATGTTATTAATCTGAAATTATACGGAAATTTTATGAACTCTTAACCTAAGAGATAGTAGAAGAAAAAAAAAAGGGACCATGAAGATATTGAAAAAATAAAATAAAATGAGATGGCCAAATAAAAAGAATGAACCACGCTCTTGCACCAGCAGGCACCAACAGCTGTTAAGTCTGTTCCCTTTACCACTTGACTGTAACATTTCTTTATATACAAATGCATGTTAAGAACAAAAAATTAAACAGTGTGATAGTAGGTGAAAAGAACAAAACTGGGGAGGCACGAACAGTGAAGCTGCATAAACTTTCACAAATGATTTAAATGTATTTAGGTAATTATATTAGTATTAATTCCAGACACAGACATGGCATTGATGGATAGCTCCTGTCCATAGATTATGAAATTGTTGAGTCCACTCAATTCATTCATGATGAAAATAAGAGATGGGTCATGAAATGCAGCTTACATTTTCTTTTTGGAGGGGGGAAAGGGCACAACTTTGGGAGACTTTTCAAACGAGGCAAGCAGGTCATGCATATTATATTCCAAGAACAGTGCCAGTGCTTCGTATCATAAAAATAAGATGCTCGCACACTCCATAAATCAAGTCACGGAGCTCGGCATGGTAAAGTTCAGCGATGGGACCAAACAAAATCCGCTTCATGTTTTCAAATTGCAATGAACCCATGTTACAGAATCAATTTAAACTTGGTGGAGAAATAAAAAGATGGGAGGTGGTGTGGAAGCAATTGAGTGTCACTGCTTCCCTTGAAAATATGTAGAGAAAAATAAAGTTATTAAAGACTGAAAAGAAGGCTAGTACACTATAATTGTCTAACTGGCATTATATTCTATATATATATATATAGAG
Source organism: Populus trichocarpa (assembly GCF_000002775.5). Classification (NCBI taxonomy): domain Eukaryota; kingdom Viridiplantae; phylum Streptophyta; class Magnoliopsida; order Malpighiales; family Salicaceae; genus Populus; species Populus trichocarpa. The sequence continues at coordinate 10,467,040 of NC_037287.2, read as the reverse complement.
AGAGAGATATGGAATTCTACAGAGTGGTAAAATGAAGAGTTTACCACCTGAATGGGCAAGGTTTGCATGTTACTGGTCCCTCTTTCTCCATTCATGATCACAATTTTTATTTTTATTTTTTAGATATTATAAAATACCATCTAAATAATAACTACGTTATTATTACTATATTGTTGTTGTTGTTGTTATACAAGTTTACAACTGTTTTTGTTTTTTTTTTTATTCTCAAAATTATAATTTTTGGGTTGTGTGTGTCTTTTGGTGGAGGAATGCTTGTCACCTACTCCTTTTAAGTTCCCCCAATTCTCTATGCTTCTCTTATTGCCTTCTACGAAACATTATAGAGAGAGGTTAGAGAGAGAGGGGGGTAAAAAAAGCTTTGATCTGTGCTTGCTAACTGCTTCAATGGAGAGGCATAAATGCAAGCTCTGTGTTAGAACTTTTCCAAATGGAAGAGCTTTGGGTGGTCACATGAAGGCCCACTTGGCAGCAACTCGGCAGCAACTCGGCGGGCTTGATCGTAATGAGTCATTTTCATCCTCGTATTCTTCTTCCTCTGGTGAAGAAGAAGTAAAAGAAGAGCAAGAAATCGTCAAGAACAGAGAAATGGTTGAAGAGAAGTCTCTGGCTTATGGATTGAGAGAGAATCCCAAGAAAAGTTTCAGGCTTGCAGATCCTGAGTTCTCTTTTACTGTTGATGCTGGGTCTGTTGTCGTGCAAGATAGGGAGAGTGAGACCGAGTCAAGAAACCCAACTCGAAGACGATCCAAGAGGATCCGTAAATCGTGTGGTTTTGGAGATAATCAGGAGCAGGATATTGATGTCAACAAAGTAGTAGACTTGAAGAATCCGAGTTGGGTCGAGTCATCATCACCAGCTGAGCCAGAACCGGTGAGTTCTGTTTCTGATACCTCCCCTGAAGAAGATGTTGCTAGGTGCCTTATGATGCTGTCAAGAGACGTTTGGATGAGAAATATTGAAGAGGAGTATGAAGAACAAGGCGGTAAAGATGGGGAAAGGTCAGTTGAGATGTTGGAGGAAGCAGAGGAGATCAAAGTCAGCAAGATTCGCGGGAAGTTCAGGTGTGAGAAATGCATGAAGCTGTTTCGATCTTCAAGGGCATTGTCTGGTCATAAGAGGATTTGCTCGTTAAATGCAACAGAAGTAAGAAGATTTGCTGGTAGTGCTGATGCCAATGACAGAATTTTTGAATGCCCATATTGTTTCAAGGTGTTTGGGTCTGGACAAGCACTAGGTGGACACAAAAGATCACATCTTATAGGCTCTTCAACTAGTATTAGTGGTGTTGTCGAAGCATCTACTAAACTGGAGAACAATTTGATAGATCTTAACTTGCCTGCTCCAGTGGAAGATGATGAATTTAGTGTGGTCTCTGATGCATGATCCATTGACACTCAATTAGCACGACGAAGAAGTTCATTGTGGGATCTGAGGTTATAATGCCTTGTCTTTTGCAATCCAATCAAGTGGGTTGGTTATTTGTAGTTATTATAGACATATTACCTTTATCTTCTTTCATTGATAGATCAATGCTTATTTGATCTTTGGGAATTCTTGATTCCCTGCAGCCGACTACTGTTTATTTCTTTGAGTTCTCCGCAAGTGCCTTGTCATTGATTTGATAGTTTGATTAGGTAAATAGGGATTAATGTGATGTAGTGGTAGCTTCTCCATTACCATTATAATTGTGCTGAAAATTCATTTCTTTTTTAATTTTAATTACCAACTCAATTAATGCTAAAATCCATTGCTTCGACTTTCCACAACTTCCTCCTTTTCTTAATGGTTTGGTGAGTGATTTGTTCAAAAGTTCTCGTGTTTGTGGCCGCAAAAATTAAAGTGTTTGTTGCCCAGTGTGTACGAAGTGTTGAAGTGAAGCAAGCTGCTCTACACCAGCACTGGTGTACTCTGTACAAGACGAGTACACCGCATATATTACTTGTTCCAATTCACTTCATGTGTCCCCCATTTCATTGATAAAAGCATATTTCTTGGTGTTTTGCTCGTGGACCTAGATCATGGTGATCCCTGCAAAGCACCAGAAAGGGTTACGATTCTGTTAACATGCCCTGTTATCTAGACTTCTCGTTTCCAGCTGTTCCTGTAAACTGTCTGCTCCCTTGCATTGATAATTGTTATTATTTTTATTATAGTTTTATTTCATAATTATTATTGTTTTTTCCTATCCTATGATGGGCTTTGTCTAGTCGGGAAATGGTTGGTACTTCCCCTTCTCTTCTGTAGGAGTTTGTGATTTAGCTTTGAAGTATAAAATCAATGATTTGAAACAGTTAATATGAAAGAACAAAAACAACCTCTCTGCGGTATGGAGTGATTTTCCTTGGGCTGGGATGTCTTTGAACGCGACTGGAGAGAAAGATCCAAATCGCTTCATTTTCTGCCTATAAAATACTGCTACTATCTGCCTTGAAATGAACAATACACAGAGAGAGAGAGAGAGAGAGAGAGAGAGAGAGAGGGGCAAAAGAAGGTGCCATTGCAATCCTATTCTTATCGAAGAAACGGTCAGATTTATTATATATGTTAAATGCTTTTTATGAATGGAATTGACTATAGGGACAATTTAATTAAAGGAAAGAATGGTCTTTACCCTTAGGTTCCTTTCTTTGATGCATGTGATTTCTTGTTTCATAAGAATTCCGATTAAAATTACTGACAAAAAGCTTTACGTATCCTCTAGTCTACATGTATCTAAAAATCAGGGGTAAATAAAAAAATCAAAAAATCAATTAAACAGAGAAAATTAGAAAAAAAAATAACTAAAAAAACCGAACCGTGAAAAAAATCGATTAAACCGATTAAAATTTTTAAAAAACCGACCGGTTCGGTTTCGGTTTTATAAGCCTGAAACCGAAAAAACCGAACCGAACCCAAACCGAAAAAAACCGAGCCAAACCGGAAAAAACCGAGCCAAACCGATTTGAACCGGTTTTTGTCCTAAAAAACCGAACCGAAACCGGTCGGTTTGAACCGGTTTCGGTTTTTTAAAAAAAAATCGATTTGATTATTTTTTTTATAAGAACCGAACAAAAAATAATCACCCTTAAAAAAATATAATAATAGTTATTAGTTAAAATATTTTTTATTTAAAAATATATTGAAATAATATTTTTTTATTTTTAAAAAATTATTTTTCATATTTTTATATTAAAATAATTTAAAAATATAAAAAAATTATTTTTAAAAAAAACAACGCAATTTCTAAATGTCTCTGCGACTGCGACCCTGATGACCCCCAGCCCTTCCGCCACCCTCTTTTTCTTTCTTAATTTGTTGTTTTTGCTTAAACCAAAAAAAAACAGAAGGAAAGGAAATAAAAATTGAAGCTTAGGTGGGGGGGACCGTTACTTCCTTTACAATCTTACTGTGTTGTTCAGCCTTGATGTCTTGTCAAAAGAAATCATTTCTTTCTCTCTTTTTTTATTTGGATTGGATATATCTTTGATTAATTTTGTACAGTGTGTAATAACACGTTTTTTTTTTTTATATTACATTTAAGCATATTCATAAACATTTTTTTATCTTTCCATGTAGCATGGTTGGACCGAATCACCATATTTTTCTAAAACTATATAATATCAAGGACAGCCTCAAGCTGGGAAAACGCTGTCTCTTTCAAATTATCTATGAGTATTTTTTGTTTTTTATGTAATTTTTGTGGTTGTGATTTGAAAAAAAACAAGTTTTAAAAAAATACAATTAGTTGTGGTTAGTTAAATTTAGATACGTGTTTGGTAAAAATTATGGTTGAAGTTTATGTGTAACAAAAACCACGTATAAAATGTTTGGTAGAAGTGTGGTTGTGGTTGCTTTTCAAAGTAATTTTTACTTGGAAATGTATCAAAATAATTTTTTTTATTTTAAAAAATTATTTTTGATATAAGTGCATCAAAATAATCTAAAAACACCAAAAATATATCAATTTGAAGTAAAGAAAAAAAAAATAAATTCAAATTTTTTTAAATACCCTTTTGAAAAGCAAAAAAAAAAAACGAGATTCTACGAAACTCGATTAAAAAAACATGTAAAAACTACTGCATAAAAACTACACTTCAAACTTAATTTTTTAGTAAGTCCTGTAATATAAAACACAATTTAGTTATTATCAAATACATAACTGTTTTTATTTTATCATAAACACAAAAATTAGTGAAAAATAAACGCAGCCTATAACTTATCATTGTATAATAATAAGACTATTTAACGCTGAAATACGTAATTAATTAGTTTAGAGGATCATTACAGAATCCCCGATATGTCTATGCATTTCATGGTGTAAAAGCCAAGATTATTGCAGAATTCTTGAAATTATATCCACCTCCCTCACGCTTTCAATGCTTATAGGCTATAGCCTATAGCCCTAGTCGTACTCGCAAACCAATACGCAAAATCGCAAGTGACATTTGTTGATGCTCCACAAGTTTCTCATCTTTTATCCATAGCTATCGTACGCCCTGGCGGTTTTACTTGGAATCCTGGTTAAGTCTAATTCCATGTTTGTTTTTTTAAATTTATTTTTTAAAAAATTATTTTTCAAATTTTTCTGTATTTATTTGCTATTAGAAAAGTTGGTCAACAAAAAACACTTTTCGATCAACGAAAACACTTTCCGGTCAACAGAAAACACTTTCTGGTCAAAGAAAAATTTGGTTTGGTTTCCAGGAAAGTATTTTCCCTTTTGGCTGTGTTTGTTTTCCGGAAAGTGGTTTCCGGGAAACTACTTTCCAAACTTTCCTGTGTTTGTTTGCCATTAGAAAAGTTGGTTAACGAAAAACACTTTTCAGTCAAAGAAAAATTTAGCTTGGTTTTCAGGAAAGTGTTTTCCTGGAAAATTTGGGCGGAAAACACTTTTCGGAAGTTGTGAAAAATTTAGAAATATCATTATTTGCTTATTATATCAAATTTGATCCTCAAACTTTTGATTGCTATATATAATTTGTTTTAAATATTTATTTTTCAATTTCATCTCTTAAAATTTAATTTTTATATTAATTTTGGTCCTTATTTTTATAATTGCTATTTGCTTTTTCCTTATCATTTTTTTATTGAAATTTTTTATCTATCAAATTTGGTCCTCATTCTTTTGATTGTTACTTATTTTATTTGAAATAATTTATGAAATGTTAATTATTATTATTTTAATTTCTTCACCTTTTATTTTTTTTAAATTTTTTAGATTTGATCTCTATTATTTTGATTATTATTTATTTTATTTGAGATAACTTATGAAATTATATTTTTTTTCAATTTCATTCTCATTCAACTTTTTAATTTGTAAGATTTGTTCCTCATTATTTTAATAAACTTGAGAAGAATAAACATTAATAAGTTATTTTCCAGCTCATTTTCCATGACATAACCAAACACTGGAAAGTGTTTTCCAACCTATTTTCCATTACACTACCAAACATCGGAAAATACTTTCCCGGAATTCACTTTCCAAAAGGAAACTACTTTCCAGCAACAAACGGGGCCTAAAGAAAAAGAAAATTAAGGTTGTAGTTGGCTCAAGAAAACCAGCGACTCATGAGGTCAACCCGAGACCCGCATGACCCGTTGCGACCTGACTGGGACTTATTTTTTTAATAAATAAAAAATCAATTTTCAAATACCTATTTGCTAATTTGTTAAGAGGTGAAACAAATTATTTTGGGTGATTATTTACAAATACCAAGACTAACATATTTATCTACATCATAATGGACAAGGGTTAAAAATAAATTACTACCGAAGACAAAAGGTAAGCGTTGCCTCGCACATGGGGTGGCAATCAAAGGTTTTTTTCTTGCTCAACTCAACCTTATGCATGTAAACCTATTACTTTTTTTTTGTTGGTTACTAGTTTATATTAAAATTCACTTTTAAAACATTAGAAGAAAATTTTATTTTTTCAATGTGGAATTGAAAACTCATTAGTATACATATTATATATTTACAAGAAGAAAATTGTGTTTTTTCAATGTAGAATGATAAATTTTTTCTGTTTAAATATTTCAATTTAAAATAAAAAGATAATATCTTTTCAATGTGATATAAAAAAACATTTTAAAATAATTTTTTAAACTTTATTATTTACTACATATATAATTTACATTTATATAAATTGCTTCTTAATTTTTTTTATATAAAATATTAAAATCTCAAATATTTTTTTAATTAATATGGGTAAATTCATATTATTAAGAACCCAACCCCAAACCAGGATTGGTAAAAATACTTTTATCAAACATGACTCTGCCCCCCTATTTCCCCCTATGATAAGCTTGTGTCGACTTTAAGCAGGTCGACCCCGCATTTATTCCAATTTTTAGCATTTTTTTTATTTTAGAGTGTGCTTTTATATAATTGCACCATCTTTATCATGCTCACGGTAAAAGCAGGAGATCGAATATAAAAATCTTTATCAAAATATTACGAATCCTGAAAAGAAGGCCTGCTTCTAATCTCTTTAATTATTAAAATCATATACGTGTGAGGTCGTGGTCTAGCGGAGAAGGGCCTTGTTTTTTTTTTCTGCATCCGGGTTCGATCATTTCTGTGTATACTTGTTATCTCTGTGTTATCTTACCTGTTCACTGGGCTTACATGGTATTTAATGGGTCTGAAGATTAATCGTAATGCGCGTAAACTGGCCAGACACCCAGATTATCAAAAAACTAAATGAAAAGGATTAAAATCATACGAGAAATTTGTTACTTTTGAAACACCAAACTATCATTTTTACCTCTCTTTTTTACTCTTAAAACATGCATCACCTGGATGAAACTAATATATGAATGATCTAACTTAGAGTATAGATGAAGATAGAAGAAGGAAAGGCGATTTAAAGGCTTGATCTCATTCCTGTAAATTTATTCATCATAATTTCCCTTCACTCTATTTGTTTTGAAATTTAAAAAAATAAATTGCATATGAATTTATATATATAATAAAAAAACACCAAACAAACGGGAATAAAAAAGAGTGGGGTGGCCTGAAAAAATCCTGGTCGTTGAAAGAAAAGAAAAGGAAATGGGTAGATCCGCCTTTACAATTTACAGGGTCGGATAAGGATAGGAAAGTAAATTGACATTACAGATTTGGTCAGCATGAGTTGTGCCACGCTTTATGAAAATGGGACCAGAATGAAATACCTGAACTGGATACGAAGAAGATGAGGTGGCAGGCATTTTGGTCAACCCTTTCGTACATCCTTTACTCGGATAAATTCCGGCGGGCCCCTCTGTCCCACGGATTAAATTGCAATTTTTCTAAAAGGATAAATGTATAGTTTTTTTCAAAAATAAAAATAGAAATGCATAGTTTTAAAACCCATAGTGGCTAGGTTTGCCTACAACCTAATTGATAAGGCTTGAATAAGTTCGGGTTTAAGCAAAATAGAGAAAGCAATTCACCTGATTAAAAACCTGAACGGACTTGTGATGTGAACGAATTGGGTAAATTCTAGTAAAAATTTTGTTGATTTTTTAAAAAACATTTTTTGATTAAAATAATATTTAAAAATTTTTGAGTTAATTTTTTTAATCCGTGACTTGATCTTGTTCTAAATCAATTCCAAATTATTTTTTAAAATTATAATTAAATATTTATATTTCTTTTTCTTTTTTCTTGCAAAATAGGTCTTTAGACACTTATCTACTTGGCAAGTTCTTTTTTTTTTCAAGTCAACTTTAAAAATATCATTTCAAATAAATACTTTCTTTTTTAACATTGAGTCAAGATTTTGAACCAAATTACATATTTTTAAGCTAGATTTATATTACTTTAAAATATTTAAGAGACAAATTGTTTTAAATGTTCTTGTAAGGCTTGAATTTAATTTTTTTTAAGTAAACGAACTGAGCTTATCCTTTCGAGTTTTATTTAAGAGATATACATATAATGATTACTTTTTATGAGATTGTATATCAATTAATATTCTATTGATTGAGTATATATTTACTGTGTGAATACCATAGTTATTAAACGTGTTTAGTCAGATGAACTCGTAAAAATAAAATAAAATTATATTTAAGGTTTTAATATTTTATATATAAAAGTTTTGAAATAAAGCACGTGAATATAGGCTATAAAAAAATATAAAGTGTAATATAGTTATTCCACGTTGAAAAATTAAGAAATAATTCATATGCATGTAATCTAAAAAAAAATATAAAGTGTAGTATAATTGTCCCATATCGAAAACTTAAGAAATCATCTCATATTAAGAAATTAAGAAACAATTCATGTGGGTGTAAACTATTAAAAAAATAAAGTGCAGTGTAGTTATTTTATATCAAAAAAATTAAGAAACAATTAATATGGAAGTAGTTATATATAGTTATTTCACATAAAAAAATTAATAAACAATATATATGGATATAGGTAAAATTAAAAAAACAATACATGTAGATGTAAACTATAAAAAAAAATGTGAAATTTAATATAGTTATTCCATATTGAAAAGTTAGAAAATACAATTCATATGAAAATATGAATTTTATATTAAAAAATTAAGAAAAAATTTATGCGGATGTAAATTATAAAAAATGTATACCATGCTAAGTATTTGTAAGTTAATTTTATTTTTTTTAATTTATTAAAAAATTAATATATATATATATATATAAAGATCTCTTCCAAGTTGTTTTTGATCATTTACCCGACAAGTCATTTAAATTTAACCAAACCAACCAAACCTAAATTTTTATTATTTAAAATCTAGAATTTAAATCCGACCAGCTCGTATTTCCATAACAATGGTGGATACTCGGTGCAGAATTAGATGGCCTACTCTTCTTTTTACAGCTGGATTGATGAAAAAACGAAAAGAAAAGGAATCCTCTTTCACATGCCCATTTTGGCCATTTCGTAACAATTCTTGATTCGCTTTGTTTGATGGTAGAACGAACAATTAGAGAATTTGAGCAGTGGTGGGAAGCAAAAATCACACGAAACTAATCATGCAGCAGATCAGGAGCTACCAGGTAGAGGTCGCCATAAAATATTGCTTGCCACATCGACAATCCTTCAAAATATATTATTTTATTTCATATTCATGATTTTACAGTAGACTTTGTTTTGAAGAATCATTTCTAAAAAAAACATGATATCTAAAACTTAAAATTCTCAAATTGACACAAATATCATACGTTGATAAGAAGTCACTAGTTCTATGATCTACTCTCTGTCATGGATCAGATTTTTCTCTCCTAAAAAATAAATATTCAAGCCTTTTCAAAGTGTTTTCTTAATATAAAAACATAAAAAAAATTAAAATTAAAATTAAAATACTTACGTATACGTTTAATAAAATAAATTGAGAATTATATGGGTTAATAAATAAATAAAAATTTGTTAATGATAAATAAAGATGAAAATTAAAAAATTCAAAGTCAAATATAGACCAAGATATTTGGTTTCACAACTTGAATTTTTTATTCAATTGTGTTTAATGACTTTGTTCAAAAAACTAATTTTTTATTTAATTAAATGATAATAAAATAGACACAAATAAAATTGATTAAATAAATAAAAGGTAAAAAAATATTATGCAATGTTACACATATTAAAAATATTATTTGAACATAAATATCCTGAACATGCAGCTTTTTTCAACATGTTTTTTTACATAAAAAATATAAAGTGTAAATAAAAAGCTTATGAGTACATCTAATTAAATAAATCGAGAATAATTTGTATCGATAAATAAAAAAAACATTAACAATGATTAAATATGTATTTGGAAAAGTCGAGAGATAAATGTAAATTAAGATATTTGATCCAATAACACAGGTCATTTATCCGATTGTGCTCGATGACTATGTTTATTATTTTTATTTAATAAAATGATAGTTAAAATAAACACACACTTAAGATTGATTAATTAAAATCAAAGGGAAAAATATCTCGCAATGTTGTACTTATAAAAAATACTATAAAAAAATAATTTTCAATTATATATAATATAAAAAAATTACAGATGAATTTGAATAACCTCATCAAAAAATAAATACGTGCAAAATAAATAAAAAACCATTATTGAAAAGGCTAAATACAAAAAATAAAATAAAAATAAAAATAAAAAAGAATGGATATTAATTGAAATGTAATTAAAAAAAATATAAAAAAAAATATAAAAAAAGCAAGATTTTTTTTAAAAGGAAAAATTACAAAAAGAAAAAAAAAAAAAAGAAATAGACTAGACGTCGCTGGGCATGGTAAGCTAGGCCAATGCCTGGACCATAAAAGGAAGGTCTCGCACGTGGGTCTTTTTTTAAATGTAATTGGGGTGGACAACTTGTCATACACCCCGATATTCTTTGAGAAAAAAATATCCGAGACGACCTGTTGTCTGGGATTACGTAGATTCCAACCATTACGATGACCGAAAAAAAATAGTATATTGTTTTGACCCCAAAGGCAATTTTCTATCTATTTCTGACCCCAACACTTAGAAAAGAGGATACACACACCTTTACAAACTCATAAATGACCTTAAAAAACCACCTAAAAAACCAAAATCAACTTGAAATAAAAAAAAAAAATCTTCCCAAGCTTAGATTTGGTTTCTTAGGTCATTTCAAGGTTAAAAACACATAAATAGAATTCCCTTCACCAAATGGACCCATTTGACACCAAGATCAATCATTTGGGTAGCTAAAATTGGTGAAAGCACTGATTTTCTCTCTCTATTACTAGATTTCAACGGCCTCCCTCTCTCCTCTCTCAAACTAGAGACTAAAAAAATAACAAAAATGAGCTTTTTTACCAAATAAAATTGAAAAAATATTGAGGGACTGAATATATATAGGTTACAAAGTTCGAGGAATAAAGTAAATATTTTGTGTGAACTTTGAAACCATTACCCATTTATAGCGCATTTTCTATTTTGGTCCCCTATCTTTTGTTTTTGTTTTTTTTTCAACAAATTTGATTCAATTGTTCTTGAATTTGACAAAAAAGGATGAAATCGTGCAAAAAAAAAATTAAGGATCAAATTGAAAAAAGAAAACAAAAATTTAAACAATATGTCTATTGTAAAATATGAGAGGGTGAACAATGTCATGTGTGCATAATGTGTTAGCCCACATGTTTTAGATTGTAGGTAATAACTTATAGACGACATTAATAATAATGTTAGCAAAATCTGTTGTTGATTCCTTAGATTATTTTTTTGAGAAATGATACAGTTTGATAAAAATCTTGGGAGAATGACATAGGTTGAAAAAATATTTAGGAAATAGCAGAGTTTGAACACAACCATATTTCTAAATATTGATTTTGTACACAACTATTATTTTCAATAGTGGTTGTTTAGACATATTTCAATTAACCTCAACAAAAGTCAACTTAAAATTCTATGAAGATCTAATGAACAAAATATAATATTCAAGATCCAATATCCAAGAGAAAAAGGGAGATAGGGTGATGTGGCAGGAAAGATGATTAACCCTGAATTAACCCTGAACAAAACCCTTAACTAATTACAACCTCATTTGATGGTCTTTCAAGTTGTGATTAAAATCGTCTCGTCGAGATTCTTCTTATGCTACTAGGTGTGTTGAAAACGGAGTCCCGGTAACCCATTCTTTCTTTCTCTTTTTTCTTCTATCTTTCTCTCTCATGCCATATCAACTTCTCTCTCAAGCCATTAGACCTTAAATTTCATCTCTTGACCATCAGATTTTCGTAAATTTTAGGTTGACTTTTGTACGTTTTAATTAATTTAAAGGAGACATGAGTTTTGAAACAACTGTTATTCCCAACCATTATCAAGTTTATAATTCGAAAACTTTGAGGACCAAAGTGAACTTTTCATCACAAGTTTGAAACAACCACCTTTATTTGTTGTCCTTTTCACTTTAGTCCTCTATCTATGAATCTTACCATTCCTCGATAAACTTACTTTAATTGGCAATCAAATCAAACCTATAAGGGTGTAATTGGAAAAAAAAGTATAAGGACAAACATAAAACAACACACTGTAGCAATCTATAATGATTTTTGTCTATGCGAACAATGACGTGATGAAAATCATTCATGAGTTGAGATTTACCATCTCAGGTAAGTTTAAGGAAAAAAACACTTCGGCTAAACTCCTATCATCGAACTAAACCCATTGACATAAAAATCTACCATTTTTTTAGCCAAAAACTGGTGTCAGCTAAAACTCTCTCCATCACTGGAATTCATCTATTTTCCCTCTCCTGTCTCAAACTAAGAACCAAAAAAATAAAAAAAATAAAGTTTGGCACTAAAATTGATTTTTAAAAAAAAATTAAGAGGGACAACAAGTTTATAATTTGAAAAGTTTGGGGACTAAAGTGAACTTTTTTCCATAAGTTTGAACACAACCACCCATTTTTCCACCTTTTTCACTTTGATCATTTGTCTTTGAATCTTACCATTTCTCAATAAAATTGCTTTAAGTGGAAATTGATTTAAGTCAATAAACCTGTAATTGAAAAAAAAGTTTAGGGATGAAAAAAAACAAATCATTATAGCAATTTATAATGATTTATCACTGTGTGAACAATGATATGGTGAGAAGTAATGTCACCATGTCTTTTAGATTATAGTTAATAACTAGATCGATGATCCGTGTTATGTCGTGAGTTGATTAAAAAATTTTGAATATACAAAAAGGATGCTTAAATGATGATAATATTTTCAAATAAGCAAGAAAAACCTAATACTCGAGTCATTAACTCAACTAGATCCAAAGATCGGGTAGTTAAATAATATGATTTAAACTATAGGCAACAATTGTAGATAAAGCGTAAATTGTTTTTGGTAACAATCAACTAAAAAAAAGTGAGCCACCGATATGATATCAGAAAGAAAAAGAAAAGAAAAGATCGTTGGAAACTCACTATCACTCTATTATGGACATCACTCATCATATAAAGAGCTTGCTAGGAGGGTTCAAACTCGACTATAGAATTCTGGACAACAACATAAAAAGAAGTCATATAGGTCATCAAAGCAACGTTTCGGAAAAGCAAATCGAACAAAACAAAATGAAGGAAGCATCCGTCTATATTCAATAAATCAATTCTATTTAATTCGAGAATAAATTTTATTTAAAAAATAAATTTAACAAAAAATAACATATAAAAGACATGAGCTAACCCAATTAAATAAAAAAAATGATGAAACCAAGGTCATAAAAAGTATGAGAAAAAAAAGCATAGCTCAATCTTCAATAAAATATTGAAGAATAAAATCAAACAAATATTGGCTTAAAAAAATGATAAAAATAACCAATGCAATCCTATAAAATCAAAAAAATATTGGCTTTAAAAAATGATAAAAATAACCAATGCAATCCTAGGCAAACCTCACGAAGCTGGGTTAATTTCCAAAGCTTGCAACCCGTGAAATCTTAGACATGAGTTTAACTAAGAAGATCAAATCCAAACCAATTAAATGTTGAAGAATTAAATCGGGTAAAAAAATATTAATTTTGAAAATTAGCGAAGCAAGAAAAAAAAACAGCAATCAAAAGAATGAGGATGAAATGTATTAGGAAAAAATAATCATGGAGGGTGGAATCGAAAACAAATACAACTCTAAAAATTATCTTACATTACAAAAAATAGCAATTAAAAAAAATTAAGATCAGATTTGATAAAAAAAAAATTGAATAAGGATGAAATCAAAACAAAAATATAATTCAAGGAATTATTTCAAAAAAAATTATAACCAATTAAACAAGGACTTAATATAAAAGATATAGAAGTTTAGAGGCTTACTTGATAAATCAAGTGGCAGGGCGCAAACGTTGAGTAAGAGAGAGGAAAGAAAAAAGAAAAAAAAAATGACCGCCGGTGACAAACTAAAGTTTTTATTCATGCACGTACCACATATTTATAGAGAAGACATAAAGACGAAGCTAAAGCCAATATGAAATGACTTTTTTGGTTGTTGGAACAAGCTGTATGTGTCATCTGAAGATGACGGAGTGGCTGACGCATGCTTAATATGTGCCAATGATTGTTCTATTTTTTTTCATTTTTTAAAAGACCAAACTGCCCTGCCCTACTCAAAAAACAATAAAAAGACCAGTTATGAAATAACCAAAATACCCTTTGGCTCTGGGCTTAAGAAAAGAAGCCCTTGTTGTTAGTTATTTTTTTTTCAAATTGCAAGAGTAATTTGATAATTTCACTGTATATAATAAAACAAAAGGATACAAATACCCCTATATGGAAAGTAAACATATTCTCTATTCTAAGAGCACCAATGTAATTTAACTATGCAAAAAATAATGAAATTTTTTACCTTGTCTCTAATCAATTTCAAAATGCTAAAATAGTTTCATTATAAAGACGACTCTACCCAATGCATGAGCATACACTCTATTTTTTTTAAGGATAAGATGGTAAATCTATTATTTCCGTTAACAATGCAATGTGTTTAGATGAATAATAAATTCACCATCCCTTTTATTCTTATTCTTAATTTTAATTAATTAACTAGCATTCAACTAAAAAGCACACACCCATATATATTGCTGAATATAGCATTTACTTTACGTAGATTAGACATACAAGCATTCCAATCTATTTTAGAGGCTGTTTTGAAGTTTCAAACCGTGTTTTCTGAATTTTAATTTTTTTTATGTTTTAAATATTATAAATAAAAAAATATTTTTTAATATATTTTTTAAAAATTTTAAAAATAAAAATCGCTGTCTTACATGCAAACACACCCTTCAGGAACGTGCTATTTGTTTCCATCCATAGGTCATTAGTTCGTAAGGGATTCAAAATAGCGCACACACACATACACGCGGTAAAATTAAAGCACCACGACCCCACCTACGCTAATTTTTGTTCTTTTTCTTTATTTTTGCAAATAAAAAAAAGAAAAACGTAAATAATAACGAATTAAAATAAAAAGGAAAAGGAAAAGAAAAGAAAAACAAAACAAAAACGAAGCTCCTCTTGCTGGGTAGTTGGTGCCACATCGAGTGCTTTCCCTTTCTGGCTCTCGATTCTCTCTTCAAATCCCTAATTCGATCTGTAAGTTAACTTCTATCCCTTTCCTTTCTCCTAATCCGATGCGTTCAATTCAGTCCCCAAATTCCTGATTTTTTTATTATTATCATTTGATCTTAAGTTATGCCTCTCTAATTACAGAGAGATCTCCTAACTTCTGGATCTCTCTGTTTTTTTTCCTTTTAGATCGTTTTAGTTTTTGGATCTCGAGGTTTTCATTGCATCACAGCTCATTTAGGGAAAACTGGAGGTTTAAATTGGTCTGGAAATTTTTTGTAGATCGTTAGGGTTAGATCATCGGTTTTTTAGATGGCTACGAATCCTCCATTTAATGTGATGGAGGATCAGACGGATGAGGATTTTTTTGATAATTTAGTTGATGATGATGATTTTAGACCCACTAATTCGGATTCAGCCCCTAAGTTCACTGAGGGAAGCGATTCCGATGAGGCGAAAGCCTTTGCCAATCTCAGTATTGAGGATGCAAAAGGTGGATTCGAAGGGAAGGGTGAAATCAATTCGGGCGATGATGCTGCAGGATTGGATGATGTGAAGGCGGAAGAGAGTAATGCGTTGGAGTCGGTGAATCCGCTGGGCTTGTCTGATGGGTTGGTTGAGTCTAATAATGATGGGATTGGATCTGCGGTTGTGCCTGAGGCTATAGTTAGTCAAAGTAGTGAATCCATGAAATCAGGGGCTAAGGAAGTGGGCTGGGGTTCATTTTATGCAGATTCTGCAGAGAATGGGTTTGGTTCATCCTCTGATTTCTTTAATGATTTTGGAGGCATTTCAGAGGATTTTCCTGTGAAAACAGTTGAAAGTGTTGGTAATTTAGAGAACACAGATGGTGGAGGATTGGATAATTCGGTCTGTTACCAGAAATATCAAGATGGTGCACACGTTTATGCAGGATCGGTGGAGAATGTGAATGAGCAGGACTTGAATAGCAGTCAGCATTGGGAAAACATGTACCCTGGATGGAAGTATGACGCAAACACTGGGCAATGGTATCAAGTGGATGCTTTTGATGCTACGGCAAGCGTGCAAGGAATTGTTGATGGTGCTTTGGGGGGTGAATGGGCTTCAGCTTCTGCCTCTGATGGGAAAACAGAGGTTAATTATTTGCAGCAGACTTCACAGTCTGTGGTGGGAACTGTGGCTGAGACTAGTACAACCGAGAGTGTGTCTAGCTGGAATCAGGTTTCCCAAGGGAATAATAATGGTTACCCTGAACACATGGTTTTTGACCCACAATATCCTGGTTGGTATTACGACACAATGGTAGGGGAATGGCGCTCTCTGGAAAGTTCCACATCATCAGCAAAATCAACAACTGTTCAAACTAACGGTCAGCAGAATCAAAATGGATTTGCATTTAGTGATCCTTATTCGCAAAATAGTAGTAGCACATATGCTGAGTATGGGCAAGCTGGCAAGTACGGTTCACAAGGCTATAATAGCCAAGGCCAACATGGCAGCTGGGATGAGTCTTATGGTAACAATCAGCAGAATTTGAATATGTGGCAACCTCAGACTACTGCTAAGATAGATGCTGTTTCGAATTTTGGTGGAAACCTGCAATTACATAAATCATATGGTTCAAACTTTTCCATGAACAACCACGTGGATCAGCAGAAAGCTATCAATTCTCTGGGGACGGTTCCATCATATGACAAAGCAAGTCAAAGTAATGCTGAGGCTAATGAGCTTGTTGGGTTGCAAAATTTTGTACCTGGTGGGAGCTTCAGTCAGCAGTATAATCAGGGAACTGTAAAGCAGAATGAACAAGCAAACTTTTCAAATGATTACAGTTGCAGTCAGGAACAAGTAAGTGTCACCCATCAATCATTTCAGAGTAACCAGCAGTTTTCTTATGCTCCCAACACAGGGAGATCCTCTGCTGGCCGTCCTCCACATGCATTGGTTACTTTTGGATTTGGTGGGAAGCTCATAGTAATGAAAGATGGCAGTTCTCTCAGGAACACATACTTTGGCAACCAGGTGAGGCTCTGAAATAATCTCTTTTGTAGCTCTTTTCCTTATTTTTTGCATCATATTATGAGTGTTAACCAATCAATCTGGTAGCAAAAGTCTTAGTAATTTGTGTCAGTTTTCTCACAAATTAAAAGAAATTCATTTCTTTTTCTTTAATTTTGTTGAATTCTTGTATTGCTTGTGGGCTGATAATGTGTGTTTATTTCATGTAAAGGATCGTGTAGGAGGCTCAATCTCTGTAATGAACTTGGTGGAGGTTTTGTCAGGAAGTAGTGATAATTCTTCGAGTGTTGGAGGGAGCACTAGCTGTTATTTTGATGCTCTCTGCCAACAGTCCTTTCCAGGTCCGTTGGTGGGTGGCAATGTTGGAAATAAAGAGTTGAATAAGTGGATTGATGAGAGGATTGCACACTGTGAATTGCCTGATGTGAATCATAAAAAAGGCAAAGCATTGAGGTTGCTTCTTTCTTTGCTTAAATTAGCTTGTCAACATTATGGAAAACTTCGATCATCTTTTGGAACTGACAATTTATTAAAGGTAAAATACAAATTTCTATTTCAATAATTCATGTCATATTTAAATCGCACTTTATCTGTTAACCATCTAAATTTCCACTCTTCTTGCCCCAGTTTTTTTTGCATTCAGGGAAGTCATTCTGAAATAGGAAATAGACATTGCTGTATTTTGCATCTCATGTTAAAAAATTCTTTTCATGTGACCATTGCCAATTTATGCTCTGTCACCCATTCAGGTTTATAATAGCTAATTCTAATCCCTCTAATGAAGAAAGTTGCATGCCTCTGTTTTGTAATTTGGTGTAAGTACTCGTATACCTTTGTTGTTTGCTTTGCAATGAGTTAGCAAGGAAAAAAACATGTTGCAATATATCTTTAGTTTGATAGGTCAGGTCAGTCTTTAGAAGTATAAGGCTATGAAATGCCTCTCCCTTTCCCTTTCCCCAACCAAAGAGCTGGAAATAAAAATTCTCTCCACTTAGAACCCCATTTTTCTTCCTCATCTTGTGTGATGTTTTTCTAAACTATGTAATGTCTCAAAAGGGAAAACTGTTTCAAGCCCATTTGGAGTTAATTGGCATTGCTTGCTTGAAAGAGAGTTGGCTGGACATGAGTGAAAGGGCATGCTGCATGGGGTGTCTAATCTCTAAACTAGAAAAGAGTTGGTGATCCAGCCCACTTATGAAAGCACATGGGCTACCTGAAGCATTTAGGCAACCTGCATGGAGTATCGCTATAATCTACTTCATTTAATTAATACTGCAACAAGTGTGTTGTGGGTTTATTTTTCGTTTCATGATGTAGTTCCTAATATTTCCTTTCTTGCTATTTGATTTTACATCATTGAGTTTCACATCATCACCTTACACTTTATGCATATTATGCTAAATTGAGTTCATAATTTTACCATTGCAATCATTTCTGAAGAGCCACATTTAGAAATGACTAACCTGGCCTGGCATTTTTAATATCATTTGTATTTTTGTAGGAGAGCGATGCTCCAGAATCAGCAGTTGCAGAACTTTTTGGATCTGTCAAGAGGAATGGCACCCAATTCAGTGAGTTTGGTGCCCTTGACCACTGCTTGCAGAATGTGCCGTCTGAAGGACAAATTAGGGTATCTCATATACTACTTTGTTAATTCTTGCTACTGTATGGACACTTATCAATCTTCTTAAAGATTCTGATGTATGTTCTAGGCAACTGCTTCTGAGGTACAACATCTTCTGGTTTCTGGTAGAAAAAAAGAGGCCCTACAATGTGCACAAGAAGGCCAGTTGTGGGGACCTGCACTTGTTCTTGCATCACAGCTGGGTGATCAGGTATTTTTGTCTGTCACTCTGACATCTTTGATTTTTTTCAGATAATTTCACTTGCAAGGAAGATTGTCAGATATTTACCCGACTCTCACTCTTTCTGTTTGTGCTTTTTTGTGGCTGGGGTGATACAGTACTATGTCGATACTGTCAAGCTAATGGCACTTCGCCAGCTGGTTGCTGGATCTCCTTTGCGGACATTATGCTTGCTAATAGCAGGGCAACCAGCTGAGGTATTTTCCACAAATGCTACTGGACATGGTGGCCTTCATGGTGATTTTAGTACACCTCAACAACCTGTACAGGTGAGATATTGATGCATGAATTGTCATCCTACCATGTCAAGGGCTGAATGCCTGTGATATGTTGATTCTTTTTGTTAAAAAACACATATTTATGGGATCAAGAACTTGAGAGAGAATTCTTTGTGTTGATGGAGAATTTTTTGAGATTGAAGCCAAAGAAAAAAGAATTGTATTTTGGATTATGTTGACTAGACTACTAACCTGCTATGCCATCTGTGTTGTTTCCACGTAATGGCCATATTGCTAGATCTCAAGCTATAGAATAACTAAGCTTTCTCCCCAATCCTGTTTATTAGGATACTGAATGCTTATAGACTTTGATATATCTGTCGTTTCATTGCCTTCTTTTCAAATTTTAAATTTTTGTTCTGGTAATCTACCTTTGCATCGATAGTCTCCTTTTTTGTTCTTTCAAAAATTAAAATTTCTTACCAGTTTTTATTGGTGTATAATTTTGTTTCTCTATGTTTTGCTGTCAACTACAGCTTGGGACAAATGGAATGCTTGATGATTGGGAAGAGAATTTGGCTGTAATAACTGCAAACAGAACAAAAGATGATGAACTTGTGCTCATACATCTTGGAGATTGCCTATGGAAGGATAGAAGTGAGGTATCTTTTTTTCTTTGGTCCTTTGTTTGGTGGTTTCATTTGAAAACCCTGTATCCTGAAACTTACATGAGAGTGGTTGCTCAGATTACTGCTGCACACATCTGCTATTTAGTAGCGGAAGCAAACTTTGAGTCGTATTCAGACACTGCAAGGCTATGCCTAATTGGAGCAGATCACTGGAAGCATCCTCGAACATATGCTAGTCCAGAGGCTATTCAGGTGCTCAGTAATTCTGTTTGACTCTTGCACATTTTACTTATGATTTATTTGTGGTATGTTATCATGCGATGGTTGCTTCTAATACAAATGAACAATTTGTTCTGGACCTCTAGGTTGGGTAGATAGGTTGTTTGGTTAATTATACAAATCATTGATCACAATACAATCTTATGAACAAAGTTGAGAATGGTGAAATTTTGAAGTGTTTCTTTTGATTTCAAACTTGACCTTTCTCTCTAATATGATTCCACACTCAGACTGTCTTTCAATGGAATCTTATTTGATTTTTTTAATGGGGTGTATTGTCAGAGAACTGAGTTGTATGAATACTCAAAGGTGCTTGGTAACTCCCAGTTTATCCTGCTGCCATTCCAGCCATATAAGCTCATATATGCATACATGCTGGCTGAAGTGGGCAAAGTCTCTGATTCACTCAAGTAAGTGGATGGGAATTTTTAAGTAGTTCTTTATGTAATTGTCTTTCATTTGCCTTAATCTGGTGAGTTTATTCAGGTATTGTCAGGCTGTTTTAAAATCCCTAAAAACCGGTCGAGCTCCGGAAGTAGAAACATGGAAACAATTAGTACTGTCCCTTGAGGAAAGATGTAGAGCCCATCAGCAGGCAATGATTTAGCATGAACTCCTTACTTCTTTCTTATTCTTTCTTTCATTCTTTATTTTTTTTTCCTTATGTTTTCTGACTATAATGAAATACTCTATTTTCAGGGTGGATACACCACAAATTTGGCTCCTGCAAAGTTAGTTGGCAAGTTGCTCAACTTTTTTGATAGCACTGCACATCGTGTTGTCGGGGGCCTACCACCACCGGTACCATCAGCATCACAAGGAAGTGTGCAAGATAGCCATCACCAACAGGTGGCTCCCAGAGTCTCAGGCAGTCAGTCAACAATGGCCATGTCATCACTAATGCCTTCTGCTTCGATGGAGCCCATAAGTGAATGGGCAGCTGATGGAAATAGAATGACAATGCATAACAGAAGTGTTTCAGAGCCAGACTTTGGTAGAAGTCCAAGACAGGTTTGTTATCATCTGCAAGTTGAAACACTATCCTTAACTGCTTGATGTTCATGTTAATTATATCGCATCTTCTTACTGCCTTGTGGGAGGACCAGGTTGATTCATCAACAGAAGAAACTTCATCCAGCGCACAAAGCAAGGCATCAGGCCCAGTGGTGTCATCTCGGTTTGGTCGTTTTGGTTTTGGTTCACAACTTTTGCAGAAGACTGTGGGGCTGGTCTTAAGACCTCGGTCAGATAAACAGGTAGATTGATGTTATGTGATTTCTGTATACTTTTTCAGGGAGAAACTATCGATAATTTCTTGGAACTCGTGTTAATTATCATTTGTGTTGTGTCTTAAGGCTAAATTAGGTGAAAAGAACAAATTTTATTACGATGAAAAGCTCAAGAGATGGGTGGAGGAAGGTGCTGAACCCCCAGCTGAAGAACCAGCCTTGGCTCCCCCTCCAACAACTCTAGGCTTCCAGAATGGAGGGTCTGACTACAACTTGAAATCCTCATTGAAGAGTGATGTATCTTCAACCGATGGGAGCCCACCGTTTAAGAGTCCCACTCCAATGGACCGTACCTCAGGGATTCCACCTATTCCAATCGGTTCAAATCAATTCTCAGCTTGCGGGCGCATGGGTGTACGAGCAAGGTAACTTAGAAGCCTTTTGTTTTCTTCTCTGCAAAATGAATATCATGAAAGTAAGAATACTTGTCAAAAAAGAATTGATGATAATGGACATAAAAGTTTGTTTTATTTCACTAGGAATCTATTGGTATATGGGGGAGAGGGAATAAGGGAAAAACACATGAAGGTTCTATCATGTAGGTTTGGAATGGCCAGAAATATGACTAATTCTGCAAATTGAACTGTCTCATGGGGTTTAAATCAGTACATCATCCATCACGATCAACCTTTTCTGTTTCATGTCATAATGGAGCAGTGTTTGGTACGTGGAATTGGATTGGGCTGGACAGGACATGACATGACAACTTAACTTGTATTGGTGTTGAGTGTCCACATGGGTAGGTTTTGTACCGTCCCATAACCAAATTTCTGTCCGCACCTATGGAACAGTCTTGTCCAGTCCTATCTGCTCACCAAACACATCTGATAACTCTCCATCTTTTGGAACTCCGGGCACCTAGTTTGGACATCAGTGATCAAGTTGCAAGTCCATGCTCAATCATTGGTAAATTTTGTTGATAAGAAAACTTTGCAGAACTACTGGGCTTTTATTTTTTGGAAATTCAACTGAATGAGAGGTTATATTTTCAACTTATATAGTAAAAACTTGGTTTGAAATTGCATCACTAGCTCACTTTTTAAAAGTTTGAGCCCAGCTTTCACATATGTTGGAACTTGAGTATATATCGAGTTCCTAAATCCTAATTTATCTTGTTATCCAGTTGAAATGTGTGGCTGATTTGATAATGAGTTTAGAAGAAGATTTATTCATCTGGGTTAAAGACTTATGCTTGATTTCTCTATTCTTAGTTATTTAATGAATACAAACTATTCTCAATATAATTTTCATGGGTGTTTGACAGGTATGTTGACACCTTTAACCAAGGGGGTGGAAGCCCAGCAAATCTGTTCCAGTCCCCGTCTGTTCCATCTGTGAAACCTGCTGTTGCTGCAAATGCAAAGTTTTTTGTTCCCACACCTGCACCACCACATGAATATTCTATGGAAGCTATAGCAGAAAACATACAAGAAGACAGTGCAACTACTGAAAACCCTTCAACATCTAATATGAACAAGAATGGCCCTTCACATCCTTCAACATCTTCAGCACTAACTATGCAAAGATTTTCAAGCGTGGATAACATTACAAGGAAGGGGGCTATGATAAATGGCAATGGCCCTGTTTCATCCCACTCGCGACGAACAGCATCTTGGAGTGGGAGCTTCAGTGATTCATTTAGTCCTCCCAAGGCGGTAGAATCCAAATCGCAAGGGGAGATGTTGAGCATGTCCCCTTCGTCATTTATGCCTAGCAACCATTCCATGACTCGAATGTCAAGTAGTGGCAGTTTTGGTGATGACCTTCATGAGGTGGAGCTTTGATTTGAGTACTGGAGATGTGCATACCAAGTTTTGTTCCTTGTGGTCGATGCAATACTCGGATGGGAACCATCCAGCACGTCTTGGAAGATGTTTGGTGGTGCTGCATCAGAATGGGGTCATGGAGAAGCAGAACATGTTTTCTATCAAACCTTACACAATCCATGCCCCTCTTAAATTTATGTTCAAATGCAGATGGCTAATGTATTACTATAATCTTAAGCCTAGATTTTGTTTGAATATCACAGGAGTTGCTACCATCTGAAGTTTGAGGAGCTGGTTTCTTAAACATAAATCAAAGAGAGCCTGCAATGGCACAATTGTACAGCTAGTTCATTTGTTCATTTGTTGGGCAGAGGAAATGTCCATGGAAGTAGATAGTAGAAAGTCCCCAGAGGTCATTTCAAGGGGAACATGGTGTACTCATTTTCTCTGAAAAAAGAAAAATAAAACGTTTTGATTGTTCAATTGCATTCCCATATATGCCTTTTGAAGCTTAATTATTGGTATAATGAAACATGGAGGGCTTCTTTTGGCTCATATGGTGTCTATTCAATACACGCCTGTTTGACCACTGATGTCGTCATCCTTGCAGTGACAATCATAGATTTCGATTCATTTGATCATGATTCTAATTCTAACATGGGATTCAAGTATGCTAATCTAATGTTCAATTTTTTCTTTTTTGTTGATATTCTTTTTTCCTTGATATTTAGCATTACTTTTCACCCATCTGTCATGTAGTAGTAATACTAATAATAAAAATAAAAATAATTGCATCATTTATAAACATTTAATTAGATCAAGTTGGAGGTTAAATTGGACTAATTCATGTTTGGATTAATATATAATCTAATTTGGATAGATGTGGGTTGAAATGGGTTGGAGGTTGGATTGGGTTGACCAAACTTAGGGTTAAAATATACTAATCATACCTTTTGATGGTTGATGGTTGACTTTAATTATTTAGAGTTTTTTTTTATCAAATAAAAATAATTAAATTAAAAAAAAACTAAAATGGACAGTGGTTTTACTATAGCATTTTTACTATAACTCTAGATTCATTGACACTCTGAATTAGATTAGTAAAATTACACTTTTGTCCTTGCCAACAAAACACAATTGGCTTTGACAATGAGGGTATAGTTGTTTTTTTGTTAATTTTTTTTGCACATTAACATGACTAATATACTCTTTGAAGCAAAAACCACTGCACCGGAAGGCAGGGATTTTTTCGAGTTTTTCATTTTAAAAACATATTAAAATGACTGCATTGCCATTGAATTTAAATTATCTTTAACTTAGGTCAAATGGTTTTTTAGATCTTTTCCTTATGTTTGATCAAGCATGGTAAAATATTATTTGATGTTAAAAGATAGGCTGCCCGTGCAAATTAGGCGGATGTATGTGGGAAGGCGGTGCGTATGACGTTGTCCTGTGGCTGAACTCCGACTTTTATAATTACGTTTTAATCCTCACGGCATATCCTTCATTCCTGGGCGGCGCACGTGGCTAAAAGATATCGAGTTTTGCATTAGCAAATGTTTTTTTTTTTCTTCTTTCCTCTCTCCTCCTTGATTTCAGCGTCTTTTCCGGTACATTTCCAAAGTAGACCTTGATTTGTTTTTCTTTCAGATTTAATATATATTTTTTAATTACTATTTGTTTTATTTTAAATAATCTATGGAATTGAAATTTTCTTTCAATTTAACCCTCAATTGATTTTTTTACTTTTCAGATTTGATCCATATTCTTTTAATTACAATTTTTTTTAATCATTCTTTTAATTGAATTATCTTTCTAATTGCATCCTTCAATATTTTATATCATTCTCTTCATTGAATTATTTTTTCAATTGCATCCCTCAATATTTTATTTTATGTTAAATTTAGTCCTTATTCTTTTAATTGCCTTTTGTTTTGTTTTTAATCCTTCTTTATTGGAAATTTATTTTTCAAATTTATCCCTCAATATTTTATTGATCAAGATTTTGTTGATTCAAAATTTGACTTCATGATTTTTTCGAGTTTGCCTTCAATTGGATGATTTTGGCCTCAGGATCCAAGTCACGGGTTTGAAAGATTAACTTGAGTTGGCTTACGTCTTTTTTTTCCATATCCTTTCTTACAATTATTTTTTATGATTCCATCATTCTATGAGGTTATCTCGATCTCATGTGATAGGTCATGAGTTTCACAAGTTAGCTTAGGTTGACTTGAATCATTTTTTTTTCAATTTATATGTTATTATTACCTATTTTTTATCATTATATTAAATTACCGAGATTATCAAACCCAATAAAATCAAAAACCTGACTCTTGGATTTCTTTTGCTTCTTTATACATGTTGTCGTCGTCGCCTACACAATTTTTCGCTTTGAAAAACAGTTTGTCCGGCTCATGGCGTGACATAACTCAGGCCACCAATCTAGTAATTATCCAATACATTTACATAAATAAATAAGAGCTGTTTAGAATGTTAATTGAAAATCAAGTCTTTTTAGAAACTAATTTAATTCTTGTGAGAAAATCTTGTTACTTGATATATCCTTGGATCCAAAACCTCTCTACTTTCACATCTAAACTAGTTAGAGCTGTTCTTACTGTGAATATTATTTCTATTGGATTTTGTTTGAAAGAGAAGGTCCTACATTTGTTCTTACACCCATGTTTAAATTTAGAATCTACTCCAAAACAAGCTGTGTATTTGGCAACTAGACACATGACAATTAGCTATGCATAATTTCTCTCATCCAGGTATACTTGATGACTTTTGTTGTCCACTTCAGATTTGTCTTTCTATTTCACTTTAAACGACAAGTTCTTGGCTCCTGGATACCATCGAAGGATAACTCCCACTTCATTGCCAGCTAATGCAATCATAATCTTATTAACAAAAGAGCTAAAATAAAATGGTGTTTTTCTGTTCACTCTCTCTCTGCAGATATTGTTGAACAAATGTTCTTACACCCATCTCAAATCACTTGGATTTGGCGAGAGCTTTGGATAAAACTTGTGAGTAAATATTTGAATCTTGAGTGCTGAAAAAAAATTTATTGTAAAAGGTGAGGCTTCTTACCTTTGAAGAAGATGGTTGAGTGGTAGCAGAAGTCTAAGCTTACTATTTGTAAAATGGAGTGGATGATTATTGCCGAACCATTATAAAAATTGTATAGTTAAATTGAATTTGGTTAGAAAGGGTTGGTTAGTGTTTGATTTTGTGTTTGGTTCAAAACAACTAAAAAAATTGAACAAATTAAACTTAGTCTCCGTGAGCACCTAATTCAAATAATTAAATTTTGAATCTGACTTTTGATTTGAATTTAATTTCTTATTAATTATAAGAAAAATATTACCTAATGAAAAAAAGTAATATTTATTTACATTCCTTTATTTCCTTCTACAAATAAGGTAAAAAAGAACTTCATTCATGGTTTCTTATTTCTTTTCTCTTTCAAATTTTTTAAGAGACAAATTATCTTCTTTCATCTATTATATTTTTCTTTATATAAATGTTTTTAATGACATATCATTATAATTATTTTGTAAATTACTTGATGGTTGAATTGACTCAACCTGATTTTAGATTATTTTTTGTTCCGGTAAATTTTGATTTTTTTGTCAATTATTCTTAATTTAACAAAATCAAGTCAGATCTATAATTATAATTTTCACATCTAATCAAATAGAAATATGATTTTTTTTTCTTTTGATATATCATATTACTATATTACTATAAATCAATGTTGTCAAAAAAGCAAGCTGATTTTTAAAATCTTACAATTTTACTAGTCAAAATGTATCTAACGTGTCAAATCAGATTCAAACTCGAAAACTAATAAAATCAGTCAAATTCGATCAAATCAGACTAATTTTACGAATTTGAAAAATATATAAAATTATACATTCTGGTAACATGTACCTTAACATTTTCATTTTTTTAAATTTATATCTTGTAAAACTTGTGCAATTTGATAATTAATGTTAAATGATTTATCAAAATATATAAAATTTCATTTTCCGTTTAAATTAATGATCAATTCTCACGCTTGTTATTTTTTATATAATTATTACATGAAAATAAAGGTATATTTATGCCTCTTTTAATATTATTTTTTTTATTATAAAAAATAATAAGTAATTTTTTACCGCAAATATTCAAGGAGATGCAAAATTAAATGAAAAAAATATGTTTGCAGTAGTTATTGTTTTTTAAAATATTTTTTATTTAAAAATATATTAAAATATTTTTTTTATATTTTTTTAAAATTTTATTTTTAACTTTAATATATCAAAATATTTTAAAAAATAAAATAAAAATTTAATTAGATCAAAAACACCTTTTCTCCTAAAAAACAAACAGTCTTAATTATTAAACTTAGCAAAAGATAAAAAGGCAAAAGAAATATCAGTAAAAAGTATCCCACAGCAAATGGACTCTTCTCTGCTGTCACCACTCACAAGAAGGGGAAAAAGAGAGTTAAAAGACTCTTCTCAAGGAAGGATCTGGTGAGTGAATTGGTCGCTTCCACCGCCTTTCCCCTCCCTTACCTTCAAACAGGAGAAAAACGTCACCCTATTTTCTCTTCTTCAACATAGAGAGAAGAGAAAGAAAATCCCTTTACCATCTCTTTCAATCAGTAGATTCCCTCTCTTTCAACTCGAAAGCACAATTCACTCAACAGACAAATAAAAGTTTTAGTGTCTCAGCTAACAGACACTGAGAGTTAGAGATTATTAGTTCAATCATGGCGGACCAACACGATGACTTAGAACAACTGCTTGACAGTAATCTCTCTGTAAAACCCATGTTTTGATTTTATATATAGAGAATGTTATAATAATATTTATATTTCAATCTCTTTTACAGGTGCTCTTGATGATTTCCAGAATCTCAATCTTGCTCCTGCTTCTCAAAGGTCTTTTGACAATTCTTTTTTTTTTCTTTACGTCTTTTTTTTTTAGAATAGATAATAGTGATTCTTGAGCTATGGCTTGATTTATAGGAGTGGAGATGGTAATGGAGAGAACAGCAATCAGAAGGAGAAACAGACTTGTCTTCCTTCATTGCCAACTGGGGTTCAAGGGTTGGGAATGGGATTGCCTGACTTAAAAAGCAAGAAAAAAGGCAAGCAAAAGGTTTCTAAAGAATCCCATGTTGAGGAGGCTCTTGATAAGCTTAGAGAACAGACCAGGGAGGCTGTTAAAGGATTGGAGTCTGTCACTGCTGCCTCTAAACCTGATGATTCTAGCCAAGATGCGTTTATGGATGATTGGGTTAAGCAGTTTGAGGAGCTAGCTGGTTCTCAGGCATGTCATTTTGCTTTCTTATTCCTTCTCTCTTTGTTTCGTGAACTGGTTTGTTTGCTTTCAATTGTGTTTCTTCTGTGGTTTACGAGTTATTGTTGACATTTAGGGTAGTTAAAAAATGAGGCAGGATTTTTTATGATTTGTATTCCATGAGCTTATTTTCCCATCAGGAGGATAGCTTTTGGATCACTTTTGAGTTTTGGGTTGGAAATTTGTGGTTTTGAATATCAGATGAGATTGTGTTTGGTAATTGGGTATTGATTTAGTGCATTCTGTCTTAAGTTCTGGGTCACGGGGTTTACAATCTGATGTTCTGCTTAACAATTATTATATTGTAAGACTCATTCATGGTCAAGAGTTCTTAAGAAATTTAGATGCCAATGTTTTCCGCTATCCTTCTTTCTAAAATAGCTAGGTTGATTAGGTTGTGGTTTGATATATTTGAAGATGGCTGATCATCACTGAGATGCACTGCCTTGCTTGATTCAGTATTTGTTAAGTGTATGTTGATGGAAAACCATGTTCTACTGAAGTAGTTAGACTATGTTTCATCAGAAGCTTGTGGTAATTTGCTTGCAGGGAGTTTGATGTAGCTATGCTTTGTCATTGCACATGTAGGTGACGCCCTTTTGGCTGAGCCTATAAATGTTATTGTTGACCTTAGCGAAAAGTGACAAACAAAGAGGATGTACAAGTTCTGTAGATTCAGAATTTGTCAAGGATCACTAGGCATTCATGTGACACAAAGTAATTACACTGACTTGCACCATTACCCTTGAGCGCTTTCTCCGGAAGCTTTCCAAAATATGCATCATATGGCCTCCTTTTGGTGAAAGTGTCTGAACATGTACCTATTTCTTATATAGCTTGATTTTGTCATGAAAAACATCTAAATAGTCCTAGGAATGCATGCATAGATCTGATTTGCTACATGTAGTGTGATATTCAAGTTTGGACTATGTTATTTGTATTTTGCAAATATCTTATTGCAGTATTATTTTGCTATGCTTATCGATATCTTCTCCTGGAATATTTACTTTTATTTTATACATATGAATAAACAAGTGAATAAAACTCTTTTACCTGTGATGTGCTCAACACATGATTTTGAATTGATCACGAGCCCCTTCTGTGTTGCATATTGAATGTGGTGCAGTTGAGCACAGGGCTGGCTGAGCTTTGTGTAATAAAGGGCTAATTGCCTCAATCAATGATTTGAAATTGATTATGTGATAAAAAGATAAGTTACTGAAGTGTCTAAAGGTAAAGTTGAGCTGTTATCACTATTAGACACAAGCCAAATATTATTCAAGTATGGAGCTTGATTATCAAATTCAGCTTTCATTCCTACCCCTGCCTTTATCATATTGCAGACCAAATTCTCGAGGGCATTTTCATTTCATGTTGACTAGGGTCATCGCAGAACTGGAATTCAATGTCATGTTTGCTGCATGCCTGCATCAAGTATTATGCGTCAGTAGCATGAGCATACATTAATGGCCTGCATGAGTTGCTAAGACTACTTTGAGATGCCATTTGTTTGGAAACCATGATAGGTTTACTTTTTGGAGTGACTGTGTCACTTTGACATGTTTCTCCGAGGAGGAGATTAGGCAAGCACTATTGGTTTACATGGTTTAAAATGCAAGTGGAAATTAATTTGGCACTGCAAGCTTCAGTTGGCTCTTCTTCATAGTTTTCTTTTCTTTCTCTGGGCATCCACTGACCTTCAGTCTCCTTAATTCTTATTGTTCCTTGTCTCCTCCTCCTTGACAAAAATTGTGGATTTATACTAGAGAGCATTTGAAACTGCAATGCTTTACTTGTATTTTATGCTAACTTGCTTCCTCTTCTGTAGATAGTGCGTGTACTTATTTTTGGAGGTTTTCAAGTTCTATAATATCTTGTATTTTTATTTTTATTTTTGCTTTAATTTTCTTCTCCAGGACATGGAATCAATCGTGGAGACCATGATGCAACAACTTCTATCCAAGGAGATTCTTCATGAACCCATGAAGGAAATTGGAGAAAGATATCCAAAGTGGTTGGAGGAACACAAAGCCAGTCTGTCCAAA
Organism: Populus trichocarpa; assembly: GCF_000002775.5. Lineage (NCBI taxonomy): Eukaryota > Viridiplantae > Streptophyta > Magnoliopsida > Malpighiales > Salicaceae > Populus > Populus trichocarpa. The sequence continues at coordinate 10,436,571 of NC_037287.2, read as the reverse complement.
GAAGACCATGAGCGTTACTCTCATCAATATGAACTCATAAAAGATCTTAATGATGTTTATGAAAATGATCCTAATAACCATACCAAGATATTTGATCTCATGCAGAAAATGCAAGAATGTGGCCAACCACCGAATGATATTGTCCAAGAGCTTGCTCCCGATATTGATTTTGCTAATCTTGGTCAACTGTAAGTTCTGTATCTCAACTTTTGGCATTCATGGATAAATGTATCTCTACTTGAGCCATCACTTGCCTTTTGTCTTTGAAACATCTCTGGAACGGATTGGGTTTGGGTGCCAAAGGTTGGGGTTAGAACAGGATTTTAGGTTCAGTCTTGTGTTTTTATTTTTATTTTTTAAAGGCATTAGAAGGAGAAGAAGCGAGAGCCCTTGATTTTCACTGGAATATTATTTGACTCAAATCTTAGAAAATAGAATAACCGGTCAGATGGCCAACAGAGATGTGATCCCCACTTTTATGGCCTATCTGAAAGTTTTATTGCTCTTGAGAATTCGACTACAATTGCTATTAGAAGAAGTAAACGTAGTAACGAATGACCATATTCTTTAGGAAAGGAAATAATGGCTGTTGGCAATTGTTGTCTTGATCTTTATATCAGATAGCTGACTGATGTCTCTCTGTTGCAGATCTCCAGAAATGCTCGAGTCCCAGGGGAATTGTTGCATAATGTGAAGCCATTTCTCTCGTCTTGTTTCCCATCCGCTTGCAGTTTTCCTCTATCAGATAGGCATTCCTCATGATATATATCTGCAAAATAAAACTAGCTTGCTTAAATTGTATGTATTTTAACAATTAAAAGTGTTCAATTACTAGGGCGTTTGATTCTTGTTAAACTTGTAAGTTGTATCTGATTTGAGGGTTTCCTCGAACATAAATTTGTGGAGAAAAGCAATTTCAACAGTAAATTGCTTGGCCATTCTTTGAAGTAACCTTGTGTATAAACAACAATAAATGTGATTGGTGAACCATTTGGAAATGATCTTGAGGTATCACTTGCCCTTTTCAAACTCTAGTTCTAAGACTACGCATAGGAAGGCACTGCCATTGAAACATGTTTCATTTCATCCTGTCTTTATAAAAAACCCCTTACTAGAATGCTTTTGTTTCCTGTTGGGGTTTGGGGAGAGAAAAATGAGGACTGATTGACAAACAGTTTGGTCAATTTGGATGATTTGAATATGAATGTTGGAGTAAAACATCTATTTCGGTCTTTCCTATGTCAATGCAAATGGATTGGAGCATATAAGGTTTTGGATTTGGATTCCTTTCTGGTGTTTGAATAATAAAGGATGGCCAATACAGAAGATCTCTGTGTTGTTGCTATATAAGCGTAAAAATATACATGTTATCTTCACCAGGGGGAGGGTTGGGGAGACGAGAGGTTTTAGTACCACTCTCTCTGCGCGTTTGAATTTGTCAGGGTCTTTGTTTTGGCAACTCAAATGAGTTTGACAGGGAAAATGCCTCCCTCCATACCACTAACATTGGTTCGGATACAAACAAGAAATGAAAAGCATTTACTTAATCCAGCCTTCGAACACAACTTCCAACATTTTACTTGACAAATCAAAGAATAAGAGTCGGAATTTTACAAGTAAGCAAAGGAATAATTGTGCGAGGTTTTAACTAGAATTTGAATGTATGTATGTATGTATCTATGCATGCATGTTTTTTTTCTTTTATTACAAATGAATGGATTTTGTAAGGGCAAGAAATCAAAGAGAAGAATGTTTGCTGTTTACAAAAAGAATGGGTTAAAGGCAGCACGAAAGAGAATCTCTGTAGCAATGCCATGGCTAAGCATCAGAAGGGGCTATCCAATGCCTTCCGTTGACAAAACTCTTAGCAAGGAACTTGTGGGCGGATTCATAGTCTAGCTCTCTTGCCCATGAAACACCCTGTACTGCTGCAGCTCCTGGCCCCCAGCATTTATACACTCCGAAGAACACTGTCCTGTTATGAAACCCAAGAGATACGTTGATCATCAGATTTCTGAGTTAACCCGTCACTGAATTTAAAGAAAAGGTTTAATTAGAGGTGTGAGATATACTTATTCTTGTTGCTGGCATGGTCCCAATCATCCCAGCCACCGTGAGCCACAACGTTGTCAAAATATGTGTAGGAATAGACTATCCTTGAGTACTGGCCCATGGCTCGACCCACATACAGTGGTCCGGTGCCTGTTACCCTGCAGTTAAGGAAAGCAAAGCCTGTTTTCTCGTCGGGAGAGTTTCTATCTTGGGCTGCAATCGATCCAAATCTGGTGGCTATTGAGTGTAGCTCACAGTCCTGCACCAACCAACAGTTCTTCCTGACAGTAAGTTTTTTTTAGATAAAAAAGCATAATATTGCATTTTTCTTTCATAGTTTTGGAGGAAAGATTCAAACGTGAAATCCCCCTTTTACTTTATAGGAGAAATGTGACTATATTCTTTCATAATTAGGGCTTACATGTGGCTTCAAAGAAAATCCTTACCATCTTTGAATCCGACCAAATTCTTTATATAATTGGTAGGCACTTTATAGAACCTAAAGAACAGTTACCCACAATCACGAACAATAATTCCGCTCACGATCTACCGTCTAAGAGAAAAGAATAGGTTCTCACATCAAATTTAACACTTGAATGTAAAGGTGGTTTGACTGTATTTAAAATAGCATCTTGAAGTGTTTTCTGAGGAAAAAAAATTATAAAAACCTAAAACGTTGATGAGGGAGAACGTTGCTTGGTTTAACCATGGATTAATACATATAAATTATAAAAAATTAGTCTTTTATTTTATGATTTAAAAAAAATATAAAAATTACTCTTTATTTTAACGAAATAGATTTAAACATTTCATATAGTTATTTATTTAAAAACCCAATTATATCAATAAATAAAAAGTCATTTTATTTTTTATTTCCTTCTCCTCGTCTAAGGGCGGGCGCTTTAGTCAATGCCAGCTCTGCCTGTCATGTTCTTTCCTTAAAAATCTAATCATACTGGTTGTTTAATTTTATTGAAAGCTTGAAATAAAGCAAAAAAGCTAATTATTGTCCAGTAATTAGAGGCCAGAATGGAGGAATGACAAGTGCAAGTATCTTACTTTGTACATGGAGCGGCCATTCCCAAAAATAAAATCTATAGAGCCCTCAATGTAGCACTCCTTGAAGTAATGCCTCCCTGCATCGTCGCATAGAGTATCTTGGGCACCGTAGAATCCACAGCCTGCGAAGTAAGCCTTATCTCCAGATATGCGAAATGCCGCAGCTTGCCATCCCTTCATTCCTGGCATTGGTGCTGGTGCTGTGTTCTATATACAAGGTGACCATGTATTCAATTATGCATAAGTTTGAGCTATCTGACACACAGTTGTATTTAAGCAAATGCATTATAATTTGTGTTTAAGCTAAGTACTAAAAGGGGTGTTCGAACTAGAAATCAAAACCCCAAAAGAACATACAAAATGAAAATATGTGGAGGATACCAAACAGTCCTGAAATTATTTACTATTGGATGTAGAAAATGTATTGTAACCAGCTTGAGATTCACCATCTCATGGACTGTAACTTTGAATTCATTTTGTTGATAATAATTTATTTTCCATTTAGAGAGTTGAGATTCTCAAGAAAGAGCAAAGGTTGCATGCAGCTTGGACCACATGCATATCTAGGCTGAGAAGAGATTTAAGAGACGGTTTCGAGGAGTCATTAATTAGCTTTTGTTGTGTATACCTTGAAGCTTATGTTTCTAGCTGAGAAATAATTAGCAAAAACAGAAACAGAAGCAGTCCTGTATGTACGCAGCTGCTGGCCATTGGCACCACGATCGCTTGCTCTATCATGCCATTCGATGATTGTCACGTCTCTTCCTTCTCCTTGAAACGTTATGTACGGTTTGCTCGCTGGCACTGTTACCTTTTCACTGCACCACCACGACAGAAATCTTGAGTAACAGTGATAATAAGGGGCGGTGCAAATAATTTTTTTTTTAAAAAAAAAAAAAGTCTGTCGCCAACAACCCTAGCTAAATATATAGGTCTTAATTTGTGACTAAAACCAGAATATATACATGTAATATCCGGCGCTAATTAGTATCATCACATTCTCCCCATTGTTCTCCGGGACAGCATCAACAGCAGCTTGGACCGATAAGAACTCGCCGGCCCCGTTAACATCCACGGTGATCACTCGGTAACCCACTGGTCCAACCCACTTGTGATGGTGCTTGGTAGAGTTGGTAGGGGCAGTCCGATTGATTGAAGATGACTCGACCTTGTACCTGTAAGTAGAGCTTGTAACTAACAATGGTGCATGCAATAAAAACAAAGTAAGAATGAAGTAAGAATAGAAGAACAGGAAACTATAACCAAGAGAAGCCATTAAAGAAGCCTTAAATGGTCAGAGAATAAAATGATAGTAATGCAGAGAAGAGGGATATAGATATGATCAAGACTGTCTTGTTGAGTGAATTTCTTGGACTTGATAGAGATCCTTGAATTGAAGAGCTTCAGAGGAATGTTTATATACACGGTTAATTTATAGCAAGGTTAATTTAATTTCTAGGAATTTTATATTTTCTTGAACATCTTGCTAATAACGTTGCAACGGTCATTTTTCATGTTCCCTCGCTTTTAGGGGACAACATACCTACGGCTGTAAAGCAGTATATCCTTGGCTGTGTTCTACTTTAGTCAGATACCCTAGCTAGCTACTGGACCTGGGATACTACGACCCTCAGCTGGCTATCGTCTTCCTGATCCCCATTTTTTGTCATTCAGTTATTTGGGCAGCTCTAGCTCTTGAATTATTGGGACAAATGGAAAAACTCATTGCTGACCTAATTATTAATTAATACGTCCCGGTATTGTAATCTCGATGATGATTAGTTAGATGCATGCCAAATATTCTGTTTTTCCTCTTCTTTTTTGTGAAATTAATTTGGGTTGCACAGCCTAATTAAACGAGTAACAATAGACCCGATAAAATCATGATACAAAATTAGAAAAAAGACCCGGAGAAGGGTTTATTTTTCTGCTAATTGTTTTTAGAGATCCATCAAGGGAATGCAAGTCACTGATAATGATTTCGATCCCTTACTCTTAAAAACATTCATTTCATCATGCATGATCACTAAGATTTATCTTTCTTCAAGGGCTTGTTTGAAAAGAAAAGAAAAACATTACAATCAATGTAGAACTCATCCATGAGACTATACGAGGAATATTAACCTTTTTAAAAAAAAACCAATTAATAAACATGATATATATGAGATATAAATATTAATTAGATAAAAAATTCAAGAAAAAAAATGTTGAAACGGGAAATGTTTTAATAATTTTAGCTGAACAAATGAGATGTTTTTTTAAGATGAGTTTTTCACACTAGTCACGATAATTTAAAATATATTTGTTTTTATAATTGAAATTAAGGTTGAGGTTACGTAGAATCTAATTATATATGAAATTTAACTATAAAAGCTAGTTTTTTTTTCTAGTTTTTTTTGTGCATCCCATACACAAAACTCAAATTTAGTTACATAAACAAACACACCCTTATGGCTTAATTAACGGCAGAAAAATTGAAATGGATTGCATGTATTCAATGTTATCTTGTGATCAGTAGTAGTAGAGGGCACCCACTAGTTAGCTGAAAGCCTGAAACGGTCACCTTACCACAATTATGGTCGAGGCATGGCTAAATAGTATTTTGTATTGATGTATCCCTACCTCCTCACCTGTATATTCTTGCCCTGGTCCCCATCGAATATTGTAATGGGGCCCACTTGTTTTGAAAAGCCATTTTTTTCGAACGTTGGGACTCGCCACGGAGTCTCGCGTCTCCTTCAATTGGGGCATCGGACAAAAACTATCCAAACTCATACACGGATCGCCTTTTGTGGGGCAAAAAAAAAAAAACCAAGCAGCCAAAAGTCGCCGATGATGATTGGATTTGAGTATACGTTTGGACCCCCATAAGATGCTTTCTTACTGTTTTGGGTTTTTGTTCGGTGGGGTAGCGTTCTTGGCATGGATAGGGACTGTTTGATGGCAGACAACGCAGGTCTGACTCTCTTTGTCTGTTTTAATTACCCTTCAGGAGACTTGTGGTCGAGACTTGAGGGAAGATTGATACGGTTCAAAGCTCAAACAAGAATACAACAGTTTTTACATGATACAAAACGTGATATTTACAGCTTATTGCTATTAAAAGAAAATTAAATTATACATACATCTAAATTATACAGGGAAATCTAAATGTACTGTATATTATAATAGTAATCTTTTTTTTTTTACTTTTTTTTTCACCTTTCCTATTTTTTCTTTTTTTTTTCAAAGTTATTTTTGTTGATTTTACTTTTTAAATATTGACCTGGTTAAAAATTTCACTTTGTAATTTTTTTCTTTAAAATACTGTGAATTGCTGTGGTGTTTTCCCACATAGTTTTTCTATTTTATTTTTTTATTTTTTAAAATTATATTTGTCAATTTTTTTTAATATTGAACTGGTTGAGAATTTAGTTTTGTAATTTTTTTTCTTTAAAATATTGTTGATTGCTACAGTGTTTCTCCGCAAGGTTTTTTTATGATTTTCTCTGAAATTATTTTATTTTTTAATATTGAGCTGGTTAAAAATTACAGTTACAATATGTGAGGAAAGCACTGTAACTTTCCTCGAAAATTACTGTGGGTTGCTACAGTGTTTTTTCCCACATGGTTTTTTTATGTTTTTGTTATGTTTTTTCCTAAAATTATCTTTGTCAATTTTATTTTTTAAATATTAAGCTAGTTAAGAATTGCAATTACAAGTAAATACAAGTTTTTCCTCACATGGTTTTTTTCCAGTTTCTTTTGTGTTTTTTTTTTGTAATATTTTTTTCCAAAATTATCTTCGTCGATTTTATTTTTTTTAATATTGAGTTGGTTAGAATTTAACTTTGTAATAAAGCTTAATCATGTGGGGAAAGCACTGTAGCTTTCCTCACAAAACATTGTAGATTGCTACAGTGTCTCCGCAAGGTTTTTTTTTTCTTATAATTTTTTCCAAATTATCTTTGTCAAATTTATTTTTTTAATATTGAGTTGTTTGAGAATTACAATTACAAGTCGTTACAAATAAGGCTAAATCATGTGGGGAAGCACTGTAGCTTTCATCACAAAACACTATGCATTGCTACAGTGTTTCCAACATGATTTGTTTTCCCTTTTTTTTATTTAAAACACTGTGAATTGTTGCAGTGTTTTCCCATATGATTTTTTTATGATTTTTTCCAAAATTATCTTTGTCGATTTTTTTTTGAATACTGAGTTGGTTAAAAATTATAATTACAATAAAGCTAAATCATATGAGGAAAACATTGTAGTTTTTCTCACAAAACACTGTGGATTGCTACAATATTTCTCTAAATGGTTTTTATTTTATTTTATTGGGGAAAGCACTATAGTTTTCCTCACAAAATATTGTCAATTGCTACAATGTTTTTCCTCATGGGTTTTTTTCCTTCCAAAATTATCTTTGTTGGTTTTTTTTTAATATTAAGTTGGTAGAGAATTTAGCTTTGTAATTTTTTTTGCTTTTTATTAACAGAAAAGCTAAATCATGTGGCGAAAGCACTGTATCTTTCCTCACAAAACACTGTAGATTGCTACAAATCATTTTGTTTAATCTCTAAGTTTTTTATCACCAACACAACTTTTTTTTCCATCATGAAATATTTGTTCCATCATACCTTTAGTTTCTATTACTTATCTAGTGTTGGTTCACAATTTTAATACTATCAAGTGCATTTGTTTTATAAGCCCGCGGCAGCACGCGGGCATGTCAACTCGTGGTCTCTAGAAGAGAATAGAGGAAGAAAAAAGTATGGAGATATTCTGAAGTTTCAATTACGATATCTCATAAATGAATTTATTGACATAAAAAAATCACTAACAATAATTTAAGTGTGCTATAGTTGCCACTTAAATGTACCAATGATGTCATAGTCTGAGCTTTGATATATTTTTAGAGTCTTTTCCTCTCTTTTTTCTTTCCTCTTCTCTCTCCTCTCTCTTGTCTATTTAATATGTTTTATGGGTGTTTCTATTCTGAATAGCGACAAACTATAAATATCGTGTTTTTCAATCGCGACTTGTACAGATTATGTTATTTTTCCAATTCTTTTTTCAACTGTGTAAATTCACACATATTTTTAATTTGTTGTGCTAATTTTTTTAAAAAAAATCTAAATATTTATGGGATTCAAAAAATTGTTTTTGTTTGGATTTAAATTAGATTTGAAAAAAATATATGTTAATACATATATGTATTTGTGTGTGTGTTTTAGAGTACAAGTGTTCTCATGCTTATTTTCTTGCATATTATTTTGCTCTATTCCTTTACAAAACTAGAGTTGTCGTTGTGCAATTAGTAGGGCATGTAATAGAGCTAGGTGTTGTGTTTCCTGTTAAGGGAGTGAAAAACTATGATATTATTTCCATATAGCTAAAACAACATCATTAAGCACTTTCAATGAATGAATAATTTGTTAGAGATTTGGAGGAGCTGGAGCATATATGGTGTGGAGACTGATTACTCTTTCTTGACCTAGCGTTTTTAAGTTGTCAACCATGGAAAGAGCTTTTAGATGAGGTGTGAAATGGAAATGAACTAGTGTTTTTTGGATCCCCGCATTGACGCCACTAATAAAGTCATAAAAACTTCATGTTATATATGGGTCTTTCTGCCTATGTGCCTTAGACTAAGGTGTGTGGGCTTGGCCATTTCATGTTTTTTTTTTTTTTTGCAAAAATAAGTCCTCTATTAGGATAGGAGATCCTATTATGCTTAAATTATTAAATTTTATAAGAGAAATAATGTATATATGAGGGTAATATTGTATATATGAGAGGAATAATGTATGTAGATGGGTAATTTATTACAATGAGTATAGAATGAAAAGGTGTAGTGGAGTATATATTATGATTATGGTGTATTGCGTTGTTATGTGATCTTGAGTTCTCTATAATTATTTGGTAACCTAAGACATTTATACATCTCAGTTACATAAAATTATCTTTACATGAAATTACCTTGTGTATCGTGGAATTGCAGTGGGAGTAATCATGGATAACAATTACTTTTCCTCGCTAGTAACCTATAAAATAAGTTATTAGGTGTTGCATCTAATGGTGCAATTGGTAGGAAAGTTTGGCTTTCGCAAGTGATTAACATGAAAGGTTGGTATTGTTTTGACCAAGTGTGCATCGTACTTGTCATTGTTGGTAGTTATCAGAGAGAAAACTAAGTGTCACACTAAAATCTTAGAGGTTGTAACACTACATTATTGTGTGTGTCAATAGCTTGGCTTCCTAGGAATTTGCATGGGATTAGGATTTGATCTCAAGGTTATTAAGATGAGGCCCAAATATGATTTTTTGTTGAGAGCCTAAAAGACAAGGTTATTCTAAACAAACATATCATATTGAATGGACAACCAGCCTGTTTGTTTAGGTTGAGGCCTAAATAGATTCTCTCTCTTCTTTTTTATTTTTATCTTTAGTGGGTAAAAAAATCAGAATCTCTATGAGTTGAACTTAGTACATAAAAGAAGTCATGAATATATAAGTTTTTAAACCTCATGATAAATAAAAAATATCTACCATAACTTTAATTAAGATTTTATTGGTTATGCTATTAGTTATGTCTTGCAGTGGCCTGTTGAAATACCAAACAACCTCTTTAGTGTTACTGGTTTACTTCTCAACTATGTTGTGGACTGAACTAAAAAAAAACACTTAACATAAAAAAAACATTCAAATTGTGGGGAACTCTATAATATTGTCGGTAAACTTGGTCCAATAAATCAAACTTGAAAACTCCTAACTCGACTCCTTGCCGAGTTTAGGTTTCAAATTAAATTGTGTGGAAGTTGTCTTGATGTGACCGAGTTGGCTTGGTGGATCCAAAGACAAAAAAAAAAAACAAAGATTAGATGCGTGAGTTTAAAGACAATTTGGATAACTGGTAAAAAATAGTTTGAATTTTTTTTAAAAAAAATTGAAGTTGATATTTTTTTAAAAAAATATTGAGACAATGACATATTGGATCAATTCTAGTTAACTTATATTAACTCGTCAAACCGTAACCTGGGTTGTGGGCTCCAACCATAATTTTAAAACCCGGCCCAGCGAGTCAACCCGAGACCCGGCTGACCTGGGGCTGGAACCAGGCCGTGTTAAAGAAAAAATAGGGAAAGGAAAAATTCGGTGTGACCCGGCGACCCGGTTGACCCGGTCAAAAACACGGTTGCAGCCTATTGACTTTTTTTTTTTTACTAAAACAACGTCGTTTTGATTAAAAAAAATTCGATCCTAGTGACCCGGTCAAAACCCGCAACCCGGGTCTTGGACCGGGCCGGCCACCGAGCCAGGTTTAAAAACTATGGCTCCAACAATAACATTTTTTTATTTTAATTATATAATAAAAAAATAAAAATCAATTCAAAATTAATTTAATATTAAATGATAAAACTGAGAAATAAATAAATAAATAATTCATTAAAAATTCAATATTGAAAGTTTAAAAAAAAATCATACCAAACGTGGAGCTCGAGTATCCCAGCATGATAGGGTTTTAAAATAGCATAATAAAAAGAAGGCTTGAAATTAAAATAAAAAAAATTGTACATGAGGTTCATTTGCGTCCTAGTTTTTTTAGTTTTTGTTAATTGATTATGTTTTTTAGTCTCGTGTCTGGTGTGGTGGGTGGCTCGTTGAGCAAAATAGGGCACGTTTGGGAACGCAGCTGCGGCTGTGTTTCCAAAAAATTTGAAATTTTTTTTTTTTTTTTTACTAAAATTTAATATGGTTTGTATGGTTTGGATCGTTTTGATGTGCTGATATCAAAAATGATTTTTAAAAAATAAAAAAACATCATTAACATGCATTTTGACACAAAAAGTTATTTAAAAAACACCCGCAACCACACTGCTAAACATGCTCATAATCTATTACATGGAGTCAATTTTCAACAAATCCTAACGAGTAAAAGGTTTTATAAATGAGACCGCATTATGGGCCGCATATCCCTTTAGAGTGGCCCAATACTGACATTTTATAGGACCTGGGCCCATCTCATCAATGACCAGTTTGTCTTGTTAAAGTGAGCTGGCTTGATATGGTCAAAGTCAATGCATAACATACATTGATAATAATACAATTGTGGCTACAAAATAGGAGGGGGTCGTAAATGGTAAATAAGTGTCAGAAGCATCTGTACAACAATGGAGTTTAAGAAATGAAAGGTACTGACAAGTTAAGAATCCAAATCAAACAATCTTTATACGTCTACAATGGCCGCCTTTTCCTCTAACAGTAATAGCCAGCCAATCAGAAGTGTTGAAAGGTTTACAATGAGACAGTGCACAGGCAGAGGAAGCTTTATGCAAAATCAAACTTCCCCATTTATCTTTTCTTCCCACATGAACAACCATCTTTAAATCTGTCTGGAATCATATGATGTTTTCAAGTCCCCGCGATGAAATCACAACGATTTGAACCATTAAGCCACTAATACAACTTGTTGAATCCAGAAGGCGGCGAAGATTCACCCAATCTAGGGAAGAAATTTTCCCTTTCAAGGGATGCTTGAAGGCTTGCCATGATCTTAACCACTGATACCCAGAGAAAAGGTGCAGCACAGAATGCGTAGCCAAAAATAGATAATGCTCTAATAATGCCATTCGAGTATAAAGGAAATGCCATGACCAAAAGGACCCCAAATATCCCTAGACATGGAGTCAAAACTGGTAACGTCGGCAGCATAAATGCATTGATCGCTATAGTGCAAAGCGCAAACGAACCGAGCAAGTACAATCCCCAGCCTAATAATGGATGGATTGTGCAAGGAATGATGATGATGGGGAGTATATAGGCTGCAAGAATCGACCATATTGCTAACATTTTAAGACCGGCTTGTATAGCGGAGATGTTCTTTTCTGTTCGCCGATAGCAAAGCTTGGAGATATTTGGCCGCGCTAGTCGTGTTACTGCTATTATTCCTACGAAAACTATGCACTGAATGAGTGCCATGGTCGTCTCCGCTCCGTATCTGCATAAGAAATATTAATCACCAACATCAATAAAACAGCTTAAAAAATCTCATGAAATGTTCGGCCGTTGAACCGAAAGCTTATGTCTTTTGACTTACCCCATATTTTGACGACGTTGTTCATGCCATTGAATGCCCAATGGCAAAACAGGCCATGACCACCAATACCATGGTTTCAACCACAGAGCACCAGGGAAAGTAATCACGCTGTTAGGCCCACAGGGTACATTCCAGCGGAGTCTAAGATCTGAAACCAACAAAAACCGAACACATTTCAGATATCGTCTCATCACATTTTTCTCGTCACTTCGATCATATAAATTTGCAAACGTATCATGTGATGATACTCCAGAATTAGTGATAGAAGTAGTTCAAAGCGTTAAAAAAATTTAATATTTGAGCATTCTTGATTCACTCACAGTAATAAGTGGCCTCCATTTGGTAGCCTAAAGGAAGTCTATAAGACCCGTTGACTGTGGTGCCATTTAGAGGTGGATGGAACATTGGCATATCAAGCAAGTCAGGAAAGTAGCTACTAATAAAACCTTGGTCTGCACCATCAGGGTTATGTTTCCCAATTTCCAACTGATGAAGCATGTCGTTAAACACTTCCATGGATGGCTGCAATACCAAATTCATAATGTCAAACATAAGTAAAAAATAAAAATACTTTCATAGATGGAACTTTAAAATAAAAAAGCAGCGAGGGAGAGGTGGATTAAGATTACCTGTAACACAAAGAGGCCGGTATGGAATATACAGGGGTTGATGAAGACTGCACAGAATTGTCCACATTGGAACAACTCATCAGGTTTTCTGAGGAAAAGATTGTCAGCATCAAGCATGACCACCCTCTCATATTCCACCAATTTCCATACATAGAGTTTGTTCAATGTTAATAGAAATCTCCTATCAAAATTGGGTTGGTTCTTATACGGATTGTTCACATTTTCCACTCTCATTACCCTTGCACCATCTTCCTGTTCCCTGAATCACAAAACATCAACTTGTTACTTATTTTTATCAACACAGGTGATGAAATTAAAGCTGCAGTACATTTAATCTAACTAATTTTCATTCACTACATAAAATTTTAAACCATGCATTTGTCTATCACCTGCTGTGAGAAATAAATTAGCTTTTGTATCAATTAAACTGGGGGTATGGAATAAGAACGTCAATATTTGACCTTAAGCATTTGTGTGTTGAAATAGGCTCATAAAACTTGATGACTTTTAAGATATAATGGAGGGTCTTTTATTGAAATCAATATCTAATATCACTAACTCGGCACATGCAGGTGAGGACTTTTGACCAAGAACAGCTAAATTAGATAGAAAATTAACAATTTTGCCTGAACAAACATGGCATCCCAGTAAGAGACCAAGCCAGTTTCACATGCAAGAACGTGCTAATGAATAGTCACGGGACCGGCAGCAACAAAGCACAAGCAAATGGGTTAAATATTTTATAAATAATTACGGTTCATATAGAATAGGAGTAAAATTCAAAAAAATAAAATAATGTTTTAAGTGAACAATGGATGGTGTTTTAGCCGACCCAAACTAGCTCATGCACAACCCGAAATTTATTTAAAAAATCATGTAAACACACCCATGCAACCCTTTCATGTTGCTACACATGAGACACAATGGCATAGCTGGTGATGGTGCCCAGATTTTTCATTGGAAAAAAAAAAAACACCCCTTCACGTTGCCCACACAGCGTGGTGGCTATCGGTGGCCAGACCGTGTGTAGCACCACCCCATGCCATTCATGACCACCAACCACGCTACGTCTTTTGGGCCAAGGTCCAAACAGCCAAATTTTCTCCTCTTCAATCCTACATTTTTCCCACACAATCTCTCTCCTTCCACTTATTTTCCTCAGTTTTTTCAATAACAAATGTTGAATTGAAGAGGGAATAAATCGGAAAAGAAGTGAATAATTATTGGGTGAAAGGTTTGGTTTTATGATTTGATACCTTCTGGTGTTTTTTTTTTTTTTTTTTGAAAGAATCCTTATTTTGTTGGGGATATATAGATTTATGACCGTGTTTATATAGGAAATTAGAGATGTGTGCTTGGGTAACGAGTTTTTTAAAATTTGAGAATTCATAATTTTAATTGTAGATATTCATGCTAGATATAGAGTAGGTATTTTTAAGGAATTGGGCTAAGAATATGTACTCAAAATGTACGTAAAAACAAATAATAATAAATAAATAAAAAGTGTGTCGGAGCTTGGTTATTAGGACCGTTTTGCTTTTGAGTTGGAAGATTTTTTTTTTTTTTAATAAACTATATAAAAACAAATTTTAAAAATAAAAAAATATTATTTTAATATATTTTTAAATAAAAATAACAATTATCACAATGCTGGGACGTCGTACTCTTATCCAAAGGACACTCCACTGGACCTTTTCCTCTTTAATGGAATGAATTAAAATGTCAGCTATTGATTACTATATAGATTAGCACTTTAAGCACTTTCCTACCAAAAGCTATTGATTATCGGGATAATATTCAACAACATGAAGTTAAGTGCGGTTGTCTATTTGCTAGACCTTTCTCTAATCATCATATGCAAAACTAATTAGTGGGACCGCTTCTCATTTCCTTATACTGCATAAAAATATTAAAATTTAAAAAAACAATTGTTTAAAATTAATTTTTTATATTTTTAAATCTCATGTGATATAAAAATAATTTTTTAAAAAAGAAATATATATATTATTTTAATATATTTTTAAATAAAAAACATTTAAAAAAACGATTAGCAACGTTCTTCCACACACCCGTTATGTAACGTTTAATGGAAACTCGCGAGTAAATGGTAAGTGCTAGAACAACTCATGTCACGTGCTCTTTCTTGGCAGTTAATTGCTGCCCCCATAAAAATAGATAGTGCCCAGCTCTATCAACCAATAAGGTTACGGGCCTAAATGGATTCTTGTCAAAACTCCATAGCTTTCCTCATGGTTTTGATTAGCAAGAACTGTGGATTAAGAACAACCATGACTGATGTTACTCCAGATAATTATACCCCATTAAACTTTTTATTCTGCCGAGAAAAATCGGTATAGAATTATTAATTATTGATCCCCAACCCAACCCCTATGCTCCTCTCCCGCAAATTGATTTCAACTAAGTTTACCTAATACCAAAATCTTCGTCTGACAAAAACATTAGTAATTATAATAAACATGAGAGGATTTAGCGGTGGCCCAAATTATAGCAATCTAAGTTGAACTGAGATAACGGGGTGGGGGGGGACCGGCGACCTTAAATAAAAACCAGAGAGAGGGAGGGAGGGACGCTTACATGGTATGAACCCAACGGTGAGGAACATCGTGGGAGGCAATGACGACGAGATCAGCGTCCACTTGTAATTTAGCGAGAGATCTGAGCATGACCCGTATAGCAACGTAGAACTCGTAGTCTCTTGGTGTCCCCATGTACATCATCGTCGCGTATGCGTTTTTGTGCCGTTGCGGTGGACCTTCCTGCTGGAGCTGTTGCTGCTGCTCTATCTGGCCAGCCTTCACGACCACTCCAAACGCTGTCGTTTTATATACAGCGAGAACTAAAAGCAACAGAAACCTCAACATTAACCAAGGCTCTCGAGAAGAAGCCATGGTGGGTTTTTCTATCTGGGTGATGGGTTTTAAAATTATATGAAATAAACTGAGATTACAGAGCCCTTTAAATTGAAAGAGAAGAAGAGAAGGTAGCAATTGGTAGTTAATGTGATGAGCTTGAATAATATCTGATATATAAAATGCAGCTCACACGCGGATATTGTCTTGCTTGACTTCTCAATGGGTGTGCCGTTAACCTTTATAGTAAACTAGCTATGAGAGAGAAGGGCAAGTTTGGATCGGGGTAATGGAGGCATACAGGGAGAGAGCTCTTTTAAAGTTAAAAAAAAAGCTTTGGATTAGACAGGCAATTTTATTATTATTTTGTCTTTTAATCCTGTGAAAAAGATCTCCGCCGTTGGTTATGGGCAAGGTGGGTTTTGGACTTTTGTACTGCCATTATTGACCTGGTTTCATGTAATTATCATTTTGCTATTTTAATATATATATATATATATATATATATATATATATAAATTAGTTATTGGAGGATGAAATTTAAAAAAATAACTTTAACAAAATAAAATGAAAAAAATAAGAATTAAGTTGAAAAAAATAATATAAAATAAATTTGGACTGAAAGATAAAATTAAAAACCAATAAAACTTTACAAAATAGCCAAGAAAAAGAAATGAGAAATCAAAAAAATAAAGAAAAAATTGAAAAAAAAAATACATGACAATTGAGATTGAATAATAAAATTAAAAACAAATAAAACTTTTATATATAGATCAAGAAGAAATTTAAAAATCAAAAAAATAATGACTAAAGTTAAAATATCAACAACAAAACGAACCAATTTATAATTTTCAGGGGAGGACAAAGAAAAAAATAAAAAAAAAGCTCTATCAGCGATAAACTTCTCCATCACCTTTGACACGTACTACACCAAAAGAAAAAAGGATGGGGTAATGTTTCTAATAATATGACAAAAAGGTATTTTTTTCCACCAAGAGACGTCGTACGAGTTGCTCGAAGTGCACTGGAGCCTCCTATACATGGTTTAATTTTTTTATTTAAAGGCAAAACTTATCATTTAATTGTATTTAAAAAATAAAAAGATAAATATTTTTGTGTGTCAGTTTTAAATCTTTATTAAATCATTTTAATATACTTAAAAAATTAAAAAAAATAGTTATACACCTCATCATCAGTCCTTTAATAACTAAATAGGTCATGGAAAAAGACTGAAATATCCCCACCACCAAATCATTTGATTTTTTTAAAAGGAAAAAACTGTAATTATACTTGATGATGAATAGTAAAATGTATCCATGTCCACAGTAAGTTTTCACTTTTTGTTAATTTGTTAAAATTTCTCTCACATGTTAAAAAATAAATAACCCTCGGCTTAGTGTTGGGCAACCTATCCAGAATTACTGGTCCATATCGGTACAGTATCACTACAAAACCTGTACCAGTCAGCTGATAAATATATAGCTACATAATCATAAGTATTTCAAAAGAAACCGAAGAAATGCATTGCATTTTCATCCAGCAGAAAAGAAATGAAAATCTAGCAGCAAAAACGAAATAGTTGCTGGTAGATCTTTTCTAGCTATTTACTCGCCAGTAATCTATGAAGTTGTACTTGTGTTAGGACAACTTCCCGGCTGAAAATCAGAAACTTCCGGGAAAGGGCCGAAGTTGTACTAGTGTTTGGACAACTTCCCGGCTGAAAATCAGACACCACCGGAAAAGGGCCGCATGGTACACACATTTCTGGAAAACATGGTTTGGCAGATTGTCAATTTGTCACTTCACTTCTATATTCGAGCGGGTTTTTTTTATTATTATTGAAAAACAACAGTTTTGAACAATGGCCGTCAATATCTGATTACATGATTTATTATTTTTTATATATATAATTCTCGAAGACTGGATTTATTTCCGAGATAACAAAATTGTTCGTTGATTTCATAAAAAAAATTTGCATCAGATTCTACAAACGTTTCGGTATTTCCCTAATGTTTTTGACGGAAAATCACAATATTTGCTCCAATCGAGATTGCTGAGCATAAAACTAATCAATTTTTTTTTATTACAATACAATTCTTTACATAGAATGCTGCTCTTTCTTTCTGTCAGATATAAATCTTAGTATTTCAATCAAGGAGATACTAAAATAAAATAAACTTTTTAGTTTCCACTTGGAATTATTCAGCGTAATTTGATTTTCTATTTTAATGAAAGTATATTTGGTATCTTCACTAGTAAGAGTTTGTTTTAAAATGTATTTTACTTGAAAATATATTAAAATAATATTTTTTTATTTTTAAAATTTAATTTTTAATATTAATACAACAAAACAATCCAAAAATACTAAAAAAAATTAATTTAAATAAAAAATAATTAAAAATAACAAAACAACTATTGAACCTCAGAAGACACCTTGAAATTTGAATCTTGAGGTTGTTGAAAAGATAAATGTATTGAATACAAAACGTCAAAGTTAGAACGGTTCTTTTGCTCGAGTAAATTTTTTTTTGATTTTTTTGTGATGGGTTGCTAGTTGAATTCGTAGTATCAGATTCTGCTGCCATACATTTTTTTTTAGATTCTTTTGCTGGAGAATTTTTTCCAAAAAAATTGATGTTGATATATCACAACCTCATTTTTTTAAAAAAAAGAAAAATTTGTGAATGAGGTTATAGAACCGACTAGGTTAAAAGTTGATTTTATTTTAATTAAATGATAACAAAAAGATAATGATAATGAATTGATTATTTTTTAAAAAAAAATTAATCATGATAATTTAGAAAAAATATAACTTCGTAAAAGTAAACACGACAGGTTAAAAAAACAATGCAGCACACCCATATAATTATTTCTTAAATTGCACTATAACTTCGTAAAAGTAAACAGGTTAAAAAAAAAATTACATAAATTTAATCATGAATAATATATCTAAGAATTAAAGTGAATACTTAATATTAAACAAAATGTTTAGTGTGCTAACTTATTGATTAACTTAGGATGAATAATAAAGAATCAAAACTCAACTGTTTTCAAAGATTGTATTCTTTATGGTCAAGACTATATATATGTCACTTGGTGTAAATGATTTATAATCAACCTTATAGGATTTCAACAATATCATCTTAGTTAGTTGCACTATTAATCAAGATTTATAAATTTAAAAAAATTAACTCAAAATCTTTCTATAAATTTAAAAAATCTAAAGTATATAATATCAGAAAAAACAGAGCAAAAATAAAGGAGAAAAAGGCAAGAAAAACATAGTATAAGAAGGCAAAAAAGATTATTGTTGTTCAAGACATTCCTTATTTGATTTTCTTTATACTGAATTTTAAAATTTTGAGTTTATAAAAACATGCCAACCAAATATTTTTTAAAATTAACTTTTCATTCACCCACAACTTATTTTAAATGTGTTAATATTTTGTATTAAAATATTTTTTTATGGAGAACAATTTCCAATAAAATCTTAACTTAAAATGTGAATAAATCTTATTTTTAATTTCATCTCAAATATATTCATCAATCATATTTTTAAAAAAATATAACAAATAAAATTAAAAGGTTCAAAATATTGTACAAATTGTATATGCCACACATGTCACGTTGTTGACCTCTTCAGTAATACCAATTATTGGCGTGGCAGGTAGATTTCGAGGGTGTTTGGCATTAAAAAAAAATTTTTTATTTTTAAAAATTTATTTTTAATATTAACATATCAAAATAAAAAAAAACATAAAAAAATTAACTTAAAATAAAAAAAATATTTAAAAAACATGGTTGCCGTGCATGAATGAAGCATCCAGCCGCTCTTGTAAGTGCCTTACTGCCTAATCATAAACAAGAAGTCTTTCAGAACAGAACAAGAGAAAAGAAAAGGAATAAGAGGAAATATCAAAAGAAGTATTTTCTAATTTGTCTACCTGACCATTTTATGACATCCGTTTGTTTCTTTATTGCCTAATTGCTTCTCTCCTGCTCTAGTAATGGTTATAATCGAAGGCGTCTTTGTCTAGTTGCCGACTTGCCGTCTCCACAATTGACTTGTGTGAAAATGGGCGTTCAACATGCTGATGAATTATTGAAAAAACTTGATATAAAAATCGAGCTTTTTATAATTGGGTAGATGGATGGTGATCTAATTGGGTCTGATTGCAAATCCTCTGGTTTTGTTAGTGTTATTCGTGTTTTTTGTAAAAAAAAAATAATGTCATGTGAAAATGATACACGTTCTACATGAAAAAAAATATTATATGCACAACTTATGGGAAACCTGAAAATGCATAAAATGGCACCCGAGTTATATGTCTGTTTGGAAGTGTGATTGCGGTTATGTTTCAAAGAACTTTTTGTGTCGAAATACATCAAAATGATATTTTTTTATTTTTAAAAAATTATTTTTTAGATCAACACATTAAAACGATCCAAAATATATAAAAAAAATTAATTTTTTTGGAAACGCGGTTTGTACCGCGTTCTCAAACGTTACAACTGGGTCAACACTAAATTTGGGATGGAGTTTAGTGTTTGCTTTTCAAAGTACTTTTTATTTGAAAATATATTAAAATAGTATTTTTTTATTTTTAAAAAATTATTTTTGACATCAGTGTAATAAAATGATATGAAAATACTAAAAAAATATTAATTTGAGGTACAAAAATAAAAAAATTAATTTTTTTTTAAAATATTTTTCAAATATAAAAACAAAAATGAATTAGATGTGGGCGAAACGGCAAAAAAAAATAAAAAAAATTATGTATTATCACTAGTAATTAATCTTGCCTCTTTCACTTTCAAATGTGCGTGCTGAGATGCACCTCTCGACTTATCAACCAAAATATTATTTTGATGAAGACAATTTTCAATTGGTCAGCAGCGCCCCGACCTTAATTTTTTTTTCTTGTATTTTAGCTTGTGTCATCATGCTATATAAAGTAATGAAGGCATCCGACGCCGTATCCTTTTGAGGATATACCTGAACCTGATGCACTACTCACTATTCAGTTTATCACGCACCTCTATTAATCTTGAATAAAAAAATCAATATAAAAATTATGTCACGCTGAGGATGAGCCTGCTAAGCGACGCAGCCGTGTCTTTTTGCCGATTATTTTACTCTTTTTTGCGTGTGTGTAGGTTACTCCCCCGTTTATTGAGTAAATTTTGAAAAAATATTCATTTAAAATTTATTTTTTATATTTTTAATTTAATTTAACATGTTGGTGTTAAAAATAATTTTTAAAAAATAAAAAATATATTTTAATATATTTTTAAATAAAAAAATACTTTAAAAAATAATATTCACCACACTACTTAACAGTCAGTAACTGTCTGCGTGATTGTTACAGGTGGGGATCAACGAAGTGAATCATTGTATATTCAAGACTACCTCGATAACAAGAAACAGTCGGCCATTTTTTTAAATTAATTTCGCCTCCCCCAGTTTAGCCACAGCAAATCAATTTAAACAAATTAAAAAATCAAGAACAAATCAAGAATGCAAGAAAAATATTGTATAATCAATTTAAATTTTTTTTATTTCCGAAGTCGATTAAATCCGATAAACTCCTAAGAGTTTAATTATAATATATCAGGAACAAACTGGGCCAAATAAAATTTTCCCAGTTGCTTTGTACTTGGCATAATTGACGGAATGAGGAGCGGAGGCAGGGGTGTCTGTGATCCTGCAAAATATTTTTTTCCCTGTAGAATAATTTTAAATTTTAGCTCTAAAATTAGTAAATTATAACTTGTGACCCTTCCTGAATTTTATTTTTTAACATGGCCCTCTAAGCCTAATTAAGATATTTTGTAGGGACAGATTGAACTAAAGCATAAATAATATTAATATGTAATTGTGATGAATTGACCTAGTTTTTCATGCTTGGGCGGTTATTTGATATTTTTTGAGCCTATTAGGAGCAGTTTGGTATCACTGCCATTGACCGTTTCTTCTCCAGTGTAATTGATGGTGGCATTTTCTGCTCATTGGTTTTCTGGTGCCTCATATTTCGGGGTGGACGAGAGTTCATTAATAATTGTTTTTTAAAATATTTTTTAATTAAAAATATATTAAAATAATTTTTTTTATTTTTAAAAAATTATTTTTAATATCAGCATATTAAAATAATTAAAAATCAAAAAAATCTTTTGAAACAAATAAAAAAATACTATCCTTTTATTTTTTATTTTATTTTATTTTGTTGTCAACCGCGTTTCTATGGACGGATTGTTCGTACACCATGGTGGCTCCTACGGAGAGTAGTTGTTCCAACCGCTCCTAACGGAGGTGACCAGCTAGCAATATTAATTCTTACACACGAAACATGGGAAGGTTGCTTCCACCTTCTATTTCCTAGGCTAAATTCCTCTTCACGCGACATTCTTTCTGGATACATATATCTTGCTTCTTTTTTGTTTTTGTTGCCCACTAGGCCACTACAGATCATTAATCAGTGTAAGTTTAGCCGTCTTTTATGACCGGAAAACTCTAGTCTCCGGCCTCCAGGTTCCCGTGTTAAAAGGATTCTCTCTGACCAGAATAAATAGCTTGCACAACAGACTTTTCAATCCACTCGTCTACAGGTGACCTTGACATTTTTGAAACGCTTTTCATGGAAATTTAAATATTTATTTATTTTTTGAATTATTTTGATATATTAATATCAAAAATAATTTTTAAAAATAAAAAAATATTATTTTAATACATTTCAAAATAAAAAATATTTTAAAAAATAATTATTACCCTACTTATAAATACTCTTAAAATATCTCTGACATAAAGTTAACTTCTTGACTATCCGGTCCATATTATCATCAACGAGATGGCTCTAATATGGAATGTATCGCTTCCGAGTCATCAACGTGATACGCCGGAGATACCTCAATTCTATAAAGATAATTATAACCTAGTTACTGAACTTTATTAAAATAAATATATTATTTTTTATAAAATAAAAATAATTAAATAATCATTTATTCAATATTGATTATGCTTAATTTGATAATATTTTATTCCGAATAATGTTTTTCCTCGTACATCTTTCAATCATAATATTTCAGAATAATCATCTTTCAGGACTTCGTGCTTTCGGGAAATTAATCATTTTCCATTAGAGAGCGATAAAACAGTTTTGGATTAAAATGGATTAAGAAAAAATAAATAAAATCATAATTTAGGTAAATCCGAGACAAGTCCTTCGGTTATATAGGGATTACGATTCTTTTTATTTCTTAAACATTTGAAAGTGTTTTAATGGAAGGTTTAAAAAAAAATTATATTTTTCAGAATTTTTGTTTTTTTCAATTTTAAATTCGTTTTCTATTGTTTTTTTTTCTTAAACATCTCTAAAAATCTTATTAATTGAATATCTTTGAAATATTTTATTTTAATGAGATAAAGAGAAAGATAAAGACTTGAAATGGTATTTGATTGGTATCTCGGGGCAGAAGAGACGGATTCCTTAAACAAAAAAATAAAAATGCAAATACATACAACATTATCCCGGAAACGAGAAGCTCCCAATACAATCCCTCGCGTGATATCTTCTCTTTCTCCCTTGCATATAAATCATTATTGGCCTCGACATACCAATAAATTCACATTCACAGTGTAATTGCGGTTGTTTTTCAAATAATATTTTATATCAAAATACATGTTAATAATTTTTTTTATTTTTTTAAAATTATTTTTGACATCAACACATCAAAATAATTTGAAAAAACTAAAAACATATTAATTTAAAGTTAATAAAAAAATAAAAAAAATTAAATTTTTTCAAAAGTACTTTTAAATCGCAGAAACAAACAGGCCTGTGCATTGATGATGGTTCAAGCTATAGCAATCTTTAGCTATTTGACCTGTATTTTATAACATGTTATATAATTTTATTTTTAGTAAATAAAATAAATATATAGGCTTTTTCAATGTGTTTTTTACCATAAAAAATTAACAATCAAGCATCAATTATAAGTAAAGATTAAAATGGAAAAATTGAGAGGTAAATACAAATCAAGATATTTGATCTCGCAAGTTGTGTTTGCTAACTATGTTTCTTTGAATAAATATTTTATTTAGTCAAATGATTATCCATGCCAATAAAAAAATGTCTACCCAATAATATTTTTTAATTTTATTTTTTTAAATATCATGAAATGAGCACTTCATGCTTGCATTTAATCAATTAATTTAATATATTAAAAACAAAATATCTTTTTTTTTAAAGATAGGAAAATTTTAAAAAGAACAGCAAATAAAAAGACCCGAGATAACTCAAGTCATTTTCAAAATCATTAAAAATTATATAGAAAATAAAATAAAATAAAAATAACGAAGCCAGATCTCTAATTAAATAAATGTTGAAAGATGAAAATGAAAAACATGAGTTTAAAAAAGAGAAAATAAACCAAGCAAATCCGAACGAATCTTTAAACCCATGTTAATCTCTTAAACCCACACCTCGTGAAATCCTAAACTTAGACTCAATCAAGAAGATAAATTCTCAATCAATTTAATGTTGGAGGATGAAACAAAAAAAATCAATTTAAAAAGTTTGTCAAAAGTTAAAAAAAAAAGGATAAAATATGATTGGAAAAAATTGAAGGATGAAATAATAATAAAAAAATCCAATCATAAAAGTTAATTAAAAAATAACAATAAAAATAATATGAACCTAATTTGACATACAAAAAATTTAAGGAGGATAAAATTAAAAAAAAATCAATTTTATAAACTACGTCAAATAAAAAAATATCAATTAAAAGAACATTAATCATATTTGAATGAAAAACAAATTGAAGTGTTACTTTAAAATTTTGCAAGGTTAGGTGCGGAAATTAAAGAAAGAAAAAAGAATAAAAAAAAGCTCATCGACACCAAACCAAAATTCCTTTCACCATACATGTTGTCCAGGGATGGAAGGAGCTGTCAAGACGATTCAAACGTCACCCTAAAAGCCACTATTTGGCTGCCATAAGCCTTACCACATGCCTCTTGAATGGCGCGAGAGTAACCCACGTGTTGATGTGAGTAGTGTACTCGTGAGAAGTTTTTTAAAGAAAAATAATATTATTTTTCTAAAATTAATAAGTTATCCCTCCATCAACTTAATTGTATTGAAAATACCATAATAAAAATATCAAAACGCCCCTAACCACAAGGAAATGAGAATTTAAATTTAGGGATAATTAAATTATTTTACCATGAATAAATAATTAAAAATACAAAAATACTCCTGCCAGTGGTTTTGAAAAATCTAATTTCATGGGTAATGTAGTGATTAGAGTGTGCATACAAAATGCAAAAAAACTGAACTAGCCTCAATAGATACAGTAATGACCAATGAACCCCTGTAAAAATATCATATTATCTCCCATAACTAGTTATTTGATTTGTTTTGAGAATAACAAAATATTTGACTACAGTACTTTATCCACGATTTTAGTTTATGAACTAAAAGGTTGGCAGTGAGATCATTTAGAGAAACCCGAATCTTAAAAAAAATATATATATAAAATCGGATAATCTTCTATCTTTTGTATCACAGTTGGGCTTGAGAGTCCATAACAAAGTAGAGTGGGCCATCTGTGCACCAACAAACTAAGACAGGCTGATTCTATCTCCAATTTCATGAGACTGGGCCTTATCCTACCAAGGCCCAGATGGATTCTACTAGATTCTTTTCCAGCATTAATAATGGCATGACAAAACAATTATTTATCTATTTCTACTTTCGGACTCCCAAAACAAATGCAATTTAGTGGCTTTTCGAACAAGAATGATAACATAATTTTAAAGGGTAAGCACGAGCTAGGCGTTGTTCATCATCATGGCATGACATTCTCAAATTAAGGTATAGATAATGAAAATGCATAGTATTTTATTTATTTCAGAAAAAAAGAAGAAGGAATTAAAACGAAGACCGGCAATTTAGCTGAGTAATATTCATTTGCATGGAGATGGAAAATACTATTGATGCTGGCACAAATTATAAGCTTGGGTTATAAAGGCAACCCTACTAAATTAAGAGGACAATGGGTATTTATATTGGCGGAGTAACATAGATAAAAAAAAAGTTTTGTTTAAATAATATACTTTAATATATGTCATGATTGAAAAACATCATCATCCGTTATATCATTAATGTAAAACATGATATTTAAAAAAAATTGTTAAATGGACTAACACATGTTATAATAAGTAAAGATGAGAGAGAGAGAAAACAAAGAAATTGATCTTAGAAGTACTCTGAAACTTTGATTATGACACCACTAATACTATCAAAAAAATCTTGACGAGATAAATCCAACAACATTAAAAAAGATTATCAAGAATGACTAAAATGAACTACACTTTTTGTATAAAAACAAGTGCAATTATAATAAGAAGAAAGGATGAAAAAAATAAAAAGAAGATGTACTAAATGCCTTGTTTGCCACTAGCGACATCTTAAGATGTTGTATTTTCTAATCATGATATGTAATAAACTGTGTTAATTCATCAAAAAAATTTCAAACTATGTTATTTTTTTATATAAACAGTGCTAATTTTTTTTAAAAATGAGACCAGTTAGATCATATTTCCTTATATTGCCCACAAATCTAACCACGTCCTATCATTCTTCCCTTTCTTTTAGCATAACCAATCTTCAAGCCACTAGCCAGCGCTTTGCTACAGGTTGGATAAATATTTTTAACACAAAAAAAATGTAGGTATTCTAAATGCAATTTTTAACATTAAAAAATATTTCTAATTATAAATAAAAAACTTGATGTGTTCGTTTAACAAAATAAATATAGAATTATATAACAAAATAAATATTTTAAAAAGTTATCAGCGCTAACTAAAAATCAAATTAAAAATATGAGAAATAGATGTGAATTAAACTATTTGACCTCATACAAGCCTCAGATTAATTTTTTTTTTGACAAAAAAAGTATTAATTTAAATTATGTTAAAACAAGATGATCTATTGGTACAATTCTTATTTTATTTCTTTTTTCTTCTACGAAGAAATATCACTTTTATATCTATGTTCTCAATTTAATAAAAAATAAAAGAAATCAGAATAAATATATTCAAAAAAAATTGAACGATTTGAAATAATAAAAAAATTTAGATCTCTAAATTAAATCCCTTCATCTCATCAACTACGTTTAGCGATTTAGAATTGAGATCTGCACAGCAGATCTCGAGTTCGAGTCATGGCATGCATATTTTGTAAGAGCCTGGGACAGCCGGAGTTTTACTCGCTCACCTGAGCCTATAAAATATGCTTTTAGAGGAATGAGGTTTCCTCGAATCCAAAAAAAAAAAAAAAATTAGAATCGCAACATCTATTAAATATAACATTTATGAATCGTGATAAGTATAAACTGTGTTTTTGGCTAATGTTTTTTTAAACTATACTGTTTTACTATTTTTTTAATTAATTGTGCTCATTAATATATATATATATATATACTGAAAAGAAAAGATTTTATAGCCATATATCAAACCGAAAATCTTCAAGCTGAAGAAGTAATGCTTTCAAGATTTCGAAGGAAGAAAGGGTAATGGGCTATTTTATCATGTGAAAATAGAACGCAACGTTCATAATTATAATTTATAACAGTCTAATTTTAAAAATTTATATAAATTATTTTATTCTCAACAACATTGTTTGAAACAAAATAATTTATATTTGCACTGTTCAACAACATCATTTGTTAAACCGTGATATTTGTTGTTTTTAAAATCGTGATAGTTTTTTTTTTTAAAAAAAAAAATTACTTGCTATATATTTTGAAAAGAAAATCTGGATTCCAGTGCGAACAGGCCAAGGCCACCAAATTCTTAAAAGTGGAAACAAATTCATGGAGGTTGAAGACTAAAGTGAAAAGACATAATTAACACAGTAAAATCCATCCAATCACTAAAATGGGATTTCCTTGGTGCATTACCTTTTTCCATCACCATTACTTGACTAAAGAGAAAACATGGAGAGGGCATTGAAATTATCCTCATCATCTTGTGTGGTTTGTGACCTTCTTGTTCTTGTTACTCTCTGATAAATTAACCTCAGAGCTCTCCTCAGTCTGGTGCTATCATTGCCTACCGGAGCAGGTTGATCAGTATCGAAGGCGATTTGGCTCAACTGAAATAAGAAGAGCCTGGATGAGTGGAGCAGACCGGTGTAAGCTCGACGAAAAAGCCTGACAGTGAACGTGAGTTTAAGCACGTAAGGGAATAGCAGGAAAGTAACCAAGGAGGCTCCGGTGTGGGAGGTAGATAATAGGAGGTTGAGCTTCGCCACCGCCACCATGGGTAACCCCATATAAGCAAAGGAATCTTGAAAACAGAAGGTAGAAATTGAGAAAGTGGCTGAATGGACATGCTAATCAGTGAAAACAGTAAAAAAAAATAAAATCAAAGCACCGCTGTTGTGCAATCTGTCAGAAATTGAGAAAGTGTACATGAGTTTATTGTCCGATACGTCCTTGTAAATGTTCATATAATATTTATGCCTCAATTGCATTGTTTGGACAAATATGTCTATTTTTTTTATTATTAGATTTTTTATTAATATAAATATCCAGATTAATTTATATGTATCTTAACTAATTTTACGAGTTCTGAAATTAATAATTATGTAAATTTTCAGTGACCTTAAGATTTGTGAGACTCGAACTGATAATCTCTAGATAACAAGTCTAATCAATTGAGCTACACCCCTTAAAATTCAAATATGCATTTTATTGCAATGACATGATATATCCTTTTTTTTTCTAATAATAATTATTATAATAATGTAAAAATTCCGAAAAAAAAATACATGAAACATATAAATAAATACTAGTTTATTGGGCAGTGTGGGTCAAAAAATTTCTAAACATGATAAAAAAATATCCACACCACATGCGATAACAGTGAAGGAGTTCGGGTTTCCCAATTCTATCCGTATAAAACTTAATTGTTAATTGACGCCAAAAAAAAGAAGTAATTGTGAATAGATGAAAATCTAGAACCGGAAATCGCATGTACACATAATTAATATAAAGCAAGTTTCCTAATCAAATTCAGTGGGATCTCTGATGATAGAGTTACTAGCTTTATTTTATTTTATTTTATTTCAACAAGACTGGCTATAATTAAATTGTAAGTAACTTTTAAAATGCACGAGTATTTCACTGTAGCAACAACAATAAAATATTCATTTTGTTCTTATAAATAAAACTATAAAACGTGCTATTGTGGGTAATTTTATAATTTCACAATGTTCTGTATTTGTTTTTGTCAAATTTAAAAGGGGCAATTAAGTCTTTTTATTTTTATAATGCATTGTAAAATGATTATTCTACCATTAAATTAAAAAAAAAATTAAAAGTTGCATACATGAGTTTTTTTTTTTTTTTTAGTTTTTATGAACAGTAAAATGACTTGCATGCTTTTAAAGTGGGATCCACCACCACCCGCATTTATATCACTGTTCTTTGAAATAGCTGTCTCAATTATTTGCTTCCCTAGCATGAAAATACACGTAGCATAGGGTTGTTATTGAAAATGAAAAGAATTGGAATAAAACTTGAAGAGCCTGAATCAAATTTTAATTTCAATATCTTGTTTGAAATAATAGTTAATAATTGAAATAAAATTAAGATTTCTTAATGTTATTCTTATAAAATAAAAATAAATAATAATCAAAACACCGATTTTTTTTAATAATGATGATAAAATAATAGAATTGATTTTTATGGAGGTGATGTGTGGGGAGGAGGAGTTATAATAACAATAATGCATGATTAAAAAAAATATTGAAAAAAAAAATACTGATGATGATTGCAACAATAATGGTGAATGTGATAGAAATATATGGCTTTTTAGAGATTAACTAGGTTATTTTGAGCGCTCTCACCATGAAAAGAGATTTTAAATTGAATTTTATAGGAGTTATTCTGATATAATTATTGATTGGGTAAGTATAAATAAAAAAATTAAAAAATAATAAAATAAGCAACCTAAGTAAATCTTAGTCAATTCATCAAACTTGTGATCTGGGTTATATATACTGTTGGGTTAAATTATTATTATTTTATTATATAATAAAAAATATAAAAATTGATTTATAATCAACTTAATTCTAAAAGATAAAATCCAATAAAAATCCAACATGAATATAAAGTTTGGTTATTGTCTCGTGTCATCAAAGATGGAGACAATTGAGACATAAATATATTTAATTGAAAAAATAGAAACATAAATATAAAAATAAATATATTATCGGAACAATTTTAAAGTGAATTTGTATATTTTAAAAATAGAAGTTACAGAAAAAACATGTTTTTAGAGATAAAATTTATTATTTTTATCCTTAAAATATTCATATAAAAAACTCTTAATTCTAAATTTATCAAACTATGATATATAATAATATAAATGGTTATTATTATAGTTTAAAACTCGATTCAGGAGTCGCCATGAAACATGAATCGGATCACATGTTAAGAGGGTCAACCCGGGTTGAATCAAGTCAATATTTTTTTATTTTTAAAAAAGACCAATATTTTTAAAGATATTATAAATCAATTAAAAAATTATATTAACCTGGTTCAATTTCCATACAAAAATTAAACCAACCCGAGATATTTAGTTGTTTTATTAACTGGTCATTTTGTTCTACTTGTATAAATAAGGGCACTTAATCTGTGCTAATTAGGTACTAATTTCTGCCTTCCCAAGTAATTTGTTTCGGATTGACCAGTGTTTGAGAAAAAATATAACTATTTGTTTTTGTTTTTGTATTTTAATTTTTTTTTGAATTTTTTTTATTTATTTGAAATTAATTTTTTTAGTATTTTCAGATTATTTTGATGTGTTGATGTCAAAAATAATTTTTTTTTTTTAATATTATTTTCATGTATTTTTAAATAAAAAATACTGATAAAAACAACCACGATCACGTTCCGAGATAAGATACTCTTTTAAATTGAGAATTAAATTGAGAAGAGTCACTCTTTTTTTCCTCTAAAAGTATTCACTTAAATAAGTAATGACTCCAAAAAATAATTAATAAAAGATATTGGTCAAAATAAAACACAACGATTGGCATCAAGAAATTAAAAGAAAAACAAAATCCTTGGACCCCACCTATCATTCATGATCAAGAGTCAAGACATGGGCCATGCTAGTACAAGCATTCACGTGATACATAGCCATAAATTTAACTTGGCCCGTGTGTTTCTGCTTGATTTATCGTGATCAACTGTACTTGCAATAATCCATTAGATTATGGACGGATCCTATAACGGTTGTTATAGAAGGACTTTAGTTGAATTTAAAAGATGGATGTGGTAAATTAAAATAAATAAATTAATATTCATTTTTTATACTAGAACATCAAAATAATTTAAAAATATTTTAAAAAATTAATTTAAATTTTTTTTAAAATTTTTAAAAGGCATTATTATACCATGTTTCGAAATACTTTCTAAATAATTTGCAAAATGCATTTGCATTGAAAATACCTTAAATTTAATATTTTCTTAATACCTTATGGTGATTCTAATTAATACCTTTATGTATTAAAACCATTTAAAAAAAAAACCCACACACACTAAACGACGTTTGTGAGTTTGGTGATATATTGCGTGAGTGATTACCATTCCAGCATCTTTTTTTCTGGATCATTTTTAATTATCAGTGTTTTTGAAGCCTTTTAGCAATAGATGGGAGTTGCTTCAATATAAGAATCCGGCGGCCATTTTCCATCATAATACATCTCTAAACCCTTCTCTCCATGGCGCAGGCACCTCCAAGCAGGCGCAGAATCGCAATTACAGGAGCAGGGATGCCAACGTGAAAAAAAATTGGAGTAAACTTGAAAGTGGAATAGCAATGAACTAGATAAATCCCTCTGCCATGCTGCAGATTTTCTTCGAGTTGAGAAAACAAAGAGTATTTTAAAAGTGTTTTTTAATTTTTTTCTTTATTTAAATTATTTTTTTTAGTGATTTTATATAATTTTGATGCGCTGATATCAAAAATAACTTTTAAAAAATAAAAAAAATATTATTTTAATATATTTTCAAATAAAAAATATTTAAAAAAATAACCGCAACTATCACCTCTCTTTCCTCTCTTTGAAATATATGAAACAAACCTTTTACATCTGTTTCTTTTACGAGATTAAGAGCTAACTTGGGTTTTGATATAGCGACAGTACTTATATCATATAGTTCTCAGAATAGATATGATACCACTGATCACACCTTCATAGATTTTAAACCCAGTTGATCATACCAATTTCAAGGGAAAATCAGACAAAGTTTATAACATAATAGCACAACATGCGATAATATAACCAATAAAGCTCTTAAATAATGTATATGATATACAAGTGTATTCCTGATTTTTTCCACTCTTAATTTCTTGCTCATCTCTTGATATTAAAATGCACATAAATGATAGGTATTTATAGAGAATTTAAGAAACTAGCCATTATTCATTACATGGAAGTAGCCTTTGTACAAAATATTTTCAAAGTGGTTAAAATCATGCACAATCGGGGCTCTTCTTGGCTAGTCCTGGCTCTTCTTGACTAGTTAATTTTAAGATTTTGTTTTTCCCGATGCACTTCATTTTTCTCAAGGTTCTTCTACCTAGCTAGGTTAATATGACCCTCGTATTAATGCATGATCCTTCTAAGCAGTGGCGGAACAGCAAGGAAATGTTTTTTCCAGTCCACTTATAAATATTTATAATTTTAATAAAAATAATTAAAATTATAACTTTTTTAAAATAATTTTTTTAATTTGATCCCCTTAATTTTTTGTTCTTGCTCCGCCCGTGCTTCTAATATCTATTTTAATATACATAGAGAAATAACCACCTTCAATGCTTTTAAGATGGTCAATCATCTAGGTGGTGCTCCAGTAGTAAGAGTTTGGGACCAAGAGTTTTGCTCCCTCTGTGGTCTCAGGTTCGAGCCATGTGGTTGCTCATATGATGGCCACTGGAGGCTTACATGGTCGTTAACTTTAGGACTCGTGAGATTAGTTGAGGTGCGCGCAAGCTGACCCGAACACCCACATTAAACTAAAAAAAAAAAGATGCAATGAGTCATATTTGAAATCCTTATGAACTGCAAATGTACTCAAATGTTGCTTTCACCTGGCTTAAACATGTGCTGGATACAACATCAACTATTTTAAAGTATAATAATCTCAAATCAATTAATTAGTTTATTAATACATTAAAATATTAACCTCCGAGCCAATATCATTGTCGATAAAGATTTTGGCGACAACCATTAAATATACAATTTACAGTAGCATCCCCACTCCCTTTTCTCTGCCTATTATCAAGGTATCATTTATTTGATGTTCAATCAAAGAAAAACAAGGTTTAATTTGTAGTAAAGTGTTTTCATTTTATTTTGAGTGAAATATACTTTTTAAATATTATAAAAAAATCATAAATATCTTGTTGTTGGTTGATTATATCAAATCTGGACCTCAATTTTTTAATTAATATATATTTTATTTTGAATATTATTTTATTAATATATATTTACCAATCTGTTTGTTGGAAGTATTTTTCTGTCTAATTGTGAACAATATCTTTTCAGATCTACCAAAAAAAAGAGCAATAGCTTAGTAATTCGTTTGCAATCTTTCTCAATTAACACAAATAAATAAAATTAAACATATAAAATAAATTAAAACTATACTTAAAAAACATTTTATTTTTTATGCTGGGCTAGCAAATCACGAGATTCTCAATTGGGCCGGTCTGCATTCCTTAGTCCAAATCTTCGATAAATAAAAAAGCCCAAACGTTTTCCCCATGTACTTGGGTCTGACGTTAGTTTGTTTCGTCCTGAATAGCCGGAACTGTGGGCAGTAATACGGCCACGAACCGAGTGAGTCAGTGACTGAACCCCCACGCATTGCAAAACAAAACCCCTTGAACAACTAGAAAGGAATAAAACCCAAACCCCTCTTCTCTCCTGCTGCTGATCCTCAAAACTTGAGTAGACGCACAAATACTCTCTCTCTCTCTCTGCTCGTAAAAATTGTTTTTAATTAATAGGAACTAATAAGCTTTTCTTGATTTTGTTTGTTTGTAAGTCGATTGAAAAGAAAAAAAGAAGGAAGCATAGAGGAAGAAAATGGAGGAAGAAGAGGCGGGACCACCGAAGAGAGAACTGTACGCACTGCTCCAAGTGTCACCGGAAGCCACCGATGAAGAAATCAAAAAGGCTTATCGACATTGGGCTCAAGTTTATCATCCTGACAAGTACCAGGACTTTCATGTAATTCGTTTTTCTTTTTCTTCTTCTTGTTTTTTTTAAGAAAAAGTTTTTCTAGTTGTCAAAAGTCCACAACTCGAGTGATTGGCTGAGATTTTTTTCTTAAAGGGGGGGCTTCTCTTGGTTTCCTTTCGTTGTGATTCGTGATTTTGGTTGAAAATGGTTGTTTTCAGATGAAGCAAATAGCCACAGTGAACTTTCAACGAATATGTGAAGCTTATGAAATATTATCGGATGAGTATAAAAGGCAAATATATGACATATATGGCATGGAAGGTATAACTTCTGGTCTGGAGCTTGGTCCGAAGCTCAATAAAGTAGAAGAGTTGAAGGAAGAGCTTCAAAGGTTGCGAAAGAAGAAGGAAGAAGAGAAGATGTTTGCGCATTTTCGACCTTCTGGCACTATACTCGCCCATTTGTCCATGCCACAGTTTCTGGACGGTGATGGCATTATGCGAGGGTACAGTCCCCCCACCATTTTTAATTATTAGTTTAACCTTCATCCGATGTAAACTTCTAAAATGGTTTGATGATATCTCTGCATAACCTTACCAGAAACTTTCTAGAAGCATGTCATGTAAATTGTGAGGATCGATTTGAAAAGGTGTAATAACAAATGGTTTTTATGCAACACTGCACTCGAAGGTTTTTGTGCTCTCTCTTGCCTTCTTACGTGCATGCACACCCAGCAAGCATAGGCAGTATTTTACTTTTGTTATCAAATGACGTTTCATTTTATTATGATTATCACGGTAGTCGGCAGTTATGCACATTACTGTTAAATTGTGTGTTTCTTGAATTTTACTATTTTATTTTGTTTCTCAATAAATGATCGCATTTCAGATGAGTGCTGTATCTTGTGCCTGCTTTCTTTGTTAACTGGTCTCTTGACTTCCTCTTCAGAATGGCTATGGCTAGCGAAGTTCAATCTCAATTATCTAAACGTACTGCGATTGCTATGGGTGGGAATTTGGAAGTTAATGGAAATTCTGGTGGTGGAGCTGCTTCGACTGTGCTCAGGCACCAGCTTTCTCCAGTTTCATCCATAGAATTCATAGCATCAGCTGGTTTACGAGCACTTATTGGTGTGCAAACAACACGGTAGGGAATTTGATTTTGGAACCTACATAACTATCTGACACATTTATTGGGTTTGCTTTATCTTTTTTTTTTCCATCCGATCTTGTAGTAACCTATCTTCACACTCAACGGCTACAATTGCCATAGCAAAGTCTCTGAGGGATGGCTCAATTAATCTTTCCAATACCTGGACCCGCCAACTCTCTGAAACGGCAAATGGAAATGTAAATACTTTTGTTCATTTATATGTGCTTTTCTTTCTGCTTTGTAGCATTAGCATGATTATATAACTGGATGTTTATTTCAAGCATTGAACCAAATCGGTCAGTGGCTCTGATGCATATTATCCCAAGATTTTCAATGCAGATGATTTTATCTATCAGATAGAGGGTTTAACATAGTCAAAATAAAAAAATAAAATAAAATACATTCTAGTATAATTACGCAGACGCTTAAAAAATATCAATTACCAATTTGATTTAGTGGAATTATGGGTGAGGTCAAAAAGGAAATAAAACAAAAGAGTTACGTTTGAATATCTTTCGTATTCTTATTGTAAAATCTTTGAGTTGTTGTATGTTTGGCACTTTCTATTTTTCAGATACAGCTTTTATTAGGTCCTGAGTCATCTATAGCAGTTGGATGGCAAAAGAAGGAGGAAAAAACGTCTGCTTCTGGAGAGCTGAAGGTACATCTAATTACTTTTTCAACCAGGCAAAACATTAATGACAAAAAAGTCCACAAAACCTTGGGAAATAGTTTGAAGTAAGAAAAATCAAACCATATCATGACTGCTTCAAGTTATGTAGGGTTTTGCCTACAAGCTCTAAAGTCACATGCTTTGACCATTTTTAAAGTGACTAGTTATTGCTTGATACAGATTAGCCAAATGCTTAATCTTTGTTATCTGCACTAAGTTTACCTTTTGGTTACAATCAACTGTGAGAGAATAGGACCTGTATTTAATTTGATCTAACTTCGAGTTGCCCATGACCAATTGATTTGCTATGTACTTTTCTTTTGTTCTTTCTCATCCTTTTAAACCTCCATTTGTATCATGTTCAATTTTCTGTTTATCTTTAGCTATTTCATATTCCACACATATCACCTTGCTCTTGCTATTTTTAGAAACTCAAACTAAGTTTATGCTCATCTCTTCCCCTTTTCTTGTTTGTATATGATACTTGACTGCAGATTGGCACAAGTTCTTTTGCCGCATCAGCACATTATACTTGTCGCTTTTCTTCAAAGTCTCATGGTCGTATTGCAGGTAGATTTGGAAGGTATATGCTCGAAATATTTATAAATGAGGATTTTTCGGTAGTAACTAATATTATTTGTATTATGTTTTCCTTGTATTTACTAGTTTTTCATGTTCCCATTTGTACCAGTAGATGTATATAGTGAGTTTTCATTAGTACAAGATAGATCATTAAGTGACCAAGTTTGCTTCGCATATAGGAAATGTTATAATCCTGCTTTAAAATTACTATTGTCCATATCATTTGGATTAAGATGTTGAGTGGGAGCACACATTTGAAAGGGAGAGGAAAATTTCCATTATAGGAGCCATCACTCTCAAAAGGTATTTAACCAAGAAGGAAAAAAGATAGAGAAAGAAATGCTCCTCATTCTGCACTTGACTGCAGCTTATTAGGAACCACTTCTGATGTGCATATTCTTTTATAACTACTTTTAGGAGTTTTTCATGTCACTAATTAGAAACAAACTATTCTGTAGATTAGAAAGTCAAAGCATTTGGGTCATATTAATACTTGCACTGATGGGAAATGACAGCAACTATAAAACTACTGAAAATTTTCATCATCTGTTGGAAAGTAGGAGTAATGCACAACTTCCATGTGATACAAACAGCCAATCAGGAGAAATTTAGGGCACCAGATAGCTAGAAGTTGACAATAGTTTGTTATGTAAATACTTCTTCATAAAACATGCATAAAATGAATCAATTATTGTTGCAGCACTATGTTAGAGGTTGAAGTTGGCGGGGGAAGGAAATTGTCTAATTTCAGCACAGTTCGAACGCTGTATACAATTGGAATTCAGGTATCAAAAAACAAAAGGACCAAATTCAAGTGCTGTGCTTTTGTGTTATTTTTCTATTCCGTATGTATGTCCTGATTCTTAGAAAACCAGAATGAACCATAGAATTGGTTTGGTGGACATGTAAACCATTATATCATCCAGTTATCCCATCAAGTACAGGGTCCAATGAGGGAGAATTTGCTGATTGTCACTCTCAACATTCTTTCACAGGGCAGCCCTATCAAAACTTGCATTTGTTACCTTGGCAGCGTGGCTTGTTAATTTTTTTATGCTTCTTGGATTATACTTGGAGAAAATAAAGAAGCCAGAGCTTTTCTACTAATGGAATCTTTATGTAAATTATGCTATATCAATTAATGACTATAAAGGCACTGGAATAACAGAGAGTGGATAAGTCATTTGCACTAATTTCCTGCAATTTTACTTAAAACATGAATGCAATTGATGCAAAAGAAAAAAAAAGAAGCAAAATTTCTCTATTTTTGTAGATGGGTATTTTTGTAATTTATTGATTTTCTGGAAAAATTGTCCAGTTCTAGGTTATTTTCTATTTAACATTCTACTAGTTCTAAAGTAATTAGCTTTATAGGGTTTTTCCTATTCTAAATAGATTTCTTATATAGGAAAATAAGTCCTTGCTGGACTAGGAGTGCTAGCATCTCTGTATAACAGTTATGCAGTCTTTCAATATTTTAATTACAGTTTATATTAACAATTTGCTTTTGATTATGTGATTCAATCTCCCTTAGGTATGACTGCTAAGAACATTGTGGCTCCTTAGAATCCTAGGTGTGTTTTCTATGTTTTTTTCTATCCTATAGGTGTGACTTCTAGAAATCTCCCACATCCTTCCTCATATTCTGTCCAGGATCCACATTCATGCAGCTCTAAACTGCCCTAAAACAGCCTCTAAAGTCAGATCCAGGGCAGCCCCCAAAGCTATCCTGCATCAGCAATGAACTATGGTACCTAGTGGTTAAATCCTCCCAGGTTATAATGCAAAGATAAGAAAAAATAGATATGTTCTTTGGTGTACATAATGGGCCAAATGCATTCAATTTATAACCCTAACTTACATGCCAACTGATGCACCACCAATACAAGAAGAACTTTTATTTTCTCTTTCTTTTGGCAGGGCATCTTTTGGAAGTTTGAATTGCACCGTGGAGGACAAAAGTTGATTATTCCTGTAAGAAAATCTTATTCTTTCAGCTATTCATTTTGACAGGTCATGTTTGCTTGACATTGTAATCTACTAGTTTTTGTGTCAAGTGTGATGCATATGATATTGTGTTTTCTGAATGCAAATTTTTCCTACTTATATAATAGTGAAAAAGATATTAAATTAAAAAAAAATATTAATATTTTACTGCCTTTTAATGTAGGAAAAACAAATCAATGAAACCTAACACAGTCCTAAAGACATTTTAATATAGGGAAAAAAATATATTAATCAAACCTTACATAATCTTATAGATATATTCATTTGTTTTGTAATAAACATATGGAAAACCACATCTCTTTGAACATTCAATTTCCAGTGAGATAAACAAATTTGATTACATACCTTCAAATTTCAAAATGTCCTTCAAACCAATAGATGGTAGCACGCATATAAAAATCTCTGCTCATATTTCTTAACAAAAGAATTGTTCCTTTTTATATCGTTTTGCACTCCTTTGGCAAGGTTCTAAAAACATTGAATGAATGGAGAAGACCTGTTATAGTATATGTCACCTTAGCATGCTTCTATTTACTTGCGAGAAAGCAAGTGGAGCTAATTCCTGTTCGCAACTCAGTATTGCTGTGTTTATGCCTTTCTGCTTCTTGTTTTTTATCATCTTGTTGCTGATGGATTGTCTTGTGCAGATGTTGCTTTCCAGGCATTTGAATCCAGTGTTTGCAATTGGAGCATTTGTAATTCCAACGTCTCTTTACTTCCTACTCAAGGTTATTACAAATGCAACTCTTAAGTTTTCTCTTATATGCTAAACAATTAATTATCTTATTCTTGTTTAAGTTTAGTTCCGTGTTTGTAAGCTGGAGTGATTGTGACTTACAAGAATGTAATCGAAAATAATATTATCATTTTGCTTTATTCTCCATGTTCACAAAAGCTATCAGCTTAATGTATGCAGTATACACTCAATTGAACCCAGGTGGCAGGAGCCAGACACCTAAAGAGAACTTAGGTTAAATCCTGTTTCAGGAAGGGGTCATTGTGCATTGATTTAACACTTTAACCTTTGACATAAATCTATGCTTTCATAAACCAGATGTTTGGGGGTCAGAACACAGCAGGCAATTATACACGTTTTTTAATTATCATGTCATAATATATCTGGCTAATTTAGTGTTTGTTTAGTACAGCTTTTCCTTATTGGAATTCTCAGCTTTTTGGGGTCTCCATTTTGTTGATTCATGTTTAGCGGTTGTCATTTATTGCTGCTTACTGCTTATATTAATTTCTACTGAAAATTCTAGTTATCACTTTCCATTGTGCTTGGAATGACAACTGAACTTTGGACTTTGTATGGTTCTCGAGATGAAGTGACAACTGAAACTATTGCTTTCCATAAGTTGATGAAATTGTTTGACCATGATGGTCAAAAGAAGTTTTTGACTGCAGAAATGCCACTTGTATATTATCTGCTTAACTATGTACCCTCATAATGGCAGAAATTCGTAGTCAAATCTTATTACCTTCGAAGGGAAAAGCAGAAGACTTCAGAAATTAAAGAGAGATCTTCTGCCCAGGTATGGATTATGTAGGTTGCCTAAGGACGTTGTGGTTTATGCTTTCTTTTGGTTTTGGGAACTTTATAATATGCCAATGTCCAATCTTGATTGTTCCATTTTGACTGCTCTGTGAAAATGCCAGATCCTTGATTATTTGGTTTTGATGCACAATTATGTTAGTAGTTCAATGGAGAGGAATTCATTAATTTTTTCAGCCACTTTACTGCAAGCACCTTTGGAGGAGGTTCCTAAAACCTATGATGATATTCAATGGTATTAGAATACTTTATTCTCTTAGTTGTCATTTTCTTTTCAGTAGGCTGTCTTCTCCTCGTTGTGCTGCATAGTCTTTCTAATAGAATTTCTTTCTTTACATGAAAAGAATTATTACCCTTATTTGCACAGTGAATGCTGAGTGTCTGCAAATACAGAGCATTTTAGCATCTGTTCTAAAATGCAATGTCACATAGATTCTGGCTGAAGTTGGTACCTTTACATGCTTCTTTATCCATCTTTCTTTCTTTCTTTCTCTTTTTTTTATTATGGTTTTCTACATGCTTCATTATTTAGCCTAATTGATTTTGAAGAATGCTTCTGGATCATTTTATAGGTTCGAGAGGCAAGGATTGCGGCAGAAAAGGCACAACAACTATTACAAACTGTGGCCAATAGGAAAAGAAGTAGGCAGTCAGAAACAAATGGACTTGTAATCACTAAAGCAGTGTATGGAAATAGTAAAGCTTTGAAGAAAGCAGATAAATCAAGAGAAGTAAACAACGAATCAGCTTCAGAAGTCATTGATGTTACAATACCTCTTAATTTCCTCATTAATGATTCTGGCCAACTGCAGGTATATTTCATTTAAACCATGTTTTCTTCAATTATATATTAAAATGTGGTTCCATCTGTGGATGTGATAAATTAACATATATATGTGTATTTATGCAAGTGTGTTTGTGTGTGTGTTAGAGAGAGCTAGTCACATGACCAACAAACTTGATGCTTTAATTCAAACATGAGAGTGTTATGGCTAAATGTTGAAGTATGTGGTTGGATGCTTGTTTGACTATTTGAGTGTTCATTTGATGTACTTTTTAATCTACCTGGAGGAAGAATATATGTGCATAAAATAATGCTGTAACTGCAGCCTATTTAGTCTGAAATGTTTGCAACTTTCATCTCTGCATCCAGGAGGATCGAGGGATAATGCAGTGAATGCAAATCTGAGGTGTTTTAAGGATCATCCTTGTGTGATGGGACCATGTATTCCATCTGTCATGTTTGATAGATTGTTTGTACTTATATTCGTTATTGCCCAAAGGAATATGCATGCCTTTGTCCTGAACCAGTGTCTATCATCTTCTTGTTTTTTTTTCTTTTTTGATAACTTGACATCCTGGGTACAGCTCCTTGTACTGGTTATATATGTGATAAATTTGATAGGCCTGCTGTATGTTTTCTGGTTACCTTTGATAATATAATTTATGCCAGTTTATTTCAGACTTAGTGTTTACTGCTCACGCTTCTAGTCTAGATCCCATACTTTTGGCATTTGTTTTAATTTGGCGTCGAAAATGCTAGCGCAGCTTCATGAGGGTGTAAAGAAGTCGGGAATTATGGGCTTCTGCGATCCTTGTCCAGGAGAACCTAAGCTTTTGCATGTGGAGTACACTTATGGTGGCCAAATATTTGAGGTACTGTAATTCCCTTTTGCTGTTACGTTGAAGGCACAATGATGATTCCCTTTTGCTGTTACGTTGAAGGCACAATGACGAACGCTAATTTTTCAACTTTCCATTTTTTTAATCAGGTGGAGGTTGATGATTATGCAGCATTGTTGATACCCGAGAATCCCAGAGCATGAATGTCTCTCACAGTAGTGTAATTTAGAACCTGTTACTGCTCAAATTTTGCTTCCTTTTACATGCCTTCTGAAGTAACTTAAAGACGAGTGGTTGACACATACTCGTTACTTCATGAGTTCATGTTGTTTAAGTAGCATGTTCAATTAGAGCATTTACGAGAATAATTATTTTGTGGTGCATTTCATTTCTAATAAAAGCCAGTTACACATCTTTTTTAAGCACTTATCTTCTTTTATTTATTTATTTTGTTATGGTTTTTTATCCAGCAGCTAATTTCAGGTTTTATAGGCATCGAGTGAAAAAAACATGCTATATTTTTAAGATAGGAGGTTTCCATAACAAGTTCTCATACTCTCAGATGAATTACAATTACCAGTGATTTTTAAAACATTTACCACACATGCCGTTGCGAGGGTATGAGAACCTATTTTGAGAACTTGTAATATAGTAAAGCACCATGAGCATAGTTTTGAGCTTAGACAGAATGCATATGATACTTGATTCCAGGTGAATCAGCCATCTGCTGGGACGATAAAAATATGTTTTTGTTTTGACAAGTCTGCCTTGTGTCAGCCTTGGAAATGTGCTTGCATACTAATTCTAGTGTGACAATGCTTCGGGTAGCAAGTGTAGTTGAAAATGTATAGTTTTAATTTCTAATTTCATATATTTTGTTAAGCATACCATATGATGGCAAATATAATAAATTTGAAATATTTTATATATAATATTTTGCAGAATGAAAACAATTTTATTAAAGTATTGGTGTTTATATCCATACTTTTATACTTCTAATTATCCTCTTACCTTTTTCTATTGTAATTAACTTACATATTTTATACAACTTTAATGCACAAAGAAAACAAAAGGATGCAATTACAAAAAAAAAATTTATTGTAATGATGAATAAAATTTAATATTCGTGTCATTAACATGACTAAATTATTTACATGACTAAATTACAATCTGATTTAAAAAGTAAGCAAAAATAATATTTGATAATAATCAATTATAAAAAATAAACCGTAAATATTATACCAGAAAAAAAAAATCTATTGGAAACTCACCTCGCTTAATCATGGACACCTCCTACCATTAAAAAAGTTTGTTGAGATGGTTCAAATGTCATTGTAAAAGGCTACATAATGATCCTAAAAAAAAGGCACATAGATCACTAGAGCAATGACTTGAAAATCATACCGAATAAAATATTACAAAGCGAGCATCTCATGTTTGTATTCAATTAATTAATTATATTCAATTAATTTTTTTTAAAAAAGAATAAATTTATTAAAAAACAACAAATAAAAAAAACTTGAGATAACCTAATTAAATAAAAAAATGATAAAAACAACGACTTAGAAAGCATATAAAAAAACAGAGCCCAATCTTCAATTAAATAAATATTGAAGGAAGAAATTGAAAAATATAGATGGCTTAAAAAAAGAAAAGAAAAACTCAAACAAACCCGAACAAATCTTTTAAATTGGGTTAATCTCCTGAATTTGCAACCCATGAAATACTAGACACAGACTTAACCAAGAAGTTCAAATCCAAACCAATTTAATATTGAAGGATACAATTATAAAAAAAAAATCAATTTAAAAAATTTTTCAAAGCAAATAAAACAATAATAAAAAAATAAGGATAAAATCTAACATGAAAAACATTGGAGGATGAAATCACAAAAAAAAATTCAATTCTAAAAATTATCTCATGCTAGATAAATAACAATTAAAAAAATAAGAATCACATTTGACAAATAAAAAGAT
The DNA here is from genome assembly GCF_000002775.5 of Populus trichocarpa. Classification (NCBI taxonomy): domain Eukaryota; kingdom Viridiplantae; phylum Streptophyta; class Magnoliopsida; order Malpighiales; family Salicaceae; genus Populus; species Populus trichocarpa. The sequence continues at coordinate 10,393,048 of NC_037287.2, read as the reverse complement.
TAAATGAAGATGAAATTGAAAAAAAAATCAATTTTATAAATTATTTCAAATAAAATAATTAGTGGTAAAAAGAACATGGATTAAACTGAAAGGAAATAAATATTGAATGACTGATTTGAAAATTGGAGGGTATGACACAAAAATAAAAGAGATAAAAAAAAATTAAACTTTAAAGGTAATTAGATCTTTTTACTGTATTTTTGAAAGTGAAAAAACAAAAACATCTCATTTTTTAAATAAGTTATTTTACCGTGCAGTTATATATATATATAAAAAACCTTCTATAATAACCTTATAATTTCTCACTTTTAATGACATTAAAGTCATTCTATGCAAATAAAAAGAAAAATATGCTTTTTATCCTCTATCAATTTTAAAATGTCCAAATGGTTTTGAAAAAATAATTTTACCCTAAGCATTAGCCAGTGAGGTTTTTTTTGAAGAGCAAGATAGTAAACAGTTACAATCAAAAGTGCATTTGTCTAGGGGAACATTGTTTTTACCACCCGTTAAGTGTCTTTTTTTATAAAAAAAATAAATAATATCTATACCATTTCTTGGGTTTTTCACTGAGAATTTAATGCTTCAGTTCCCTAATATTTCTGATGTAGAAATACCAAGGAAGATAATCGCCATGGACTCAAGATGAAACTTCCATGAAAATGTTTTATAGCTTCCAAATGGTGGAGAGAATTTGTGAGCAGCGAGAAATGGCTGCCCCCCATGATGAACACAAACGACTCCGAGGCATCAGGGAACCCATTAGTGTTTGAATATTTTTTTAGAGGAATCCCATGAAACTAGGGGTTGTCAGTCATGGTTTTTTTTTTTTTAAAAAAAAAGTTTATCTCTGTTGTTTTCAATGTTGTAAAGGTATATAAGCCATGTTTTCCCTTCATTAATGATAAGAGCATTCTCCCAAGTAGTTGTTCTCAAAAGTGTGATCAAAGCAGCTACAACGGGGCCTGACCAACAAAGAAGCCGAAGTCTTCTAACTTGCAACAGTATGTACCAATGGCAGCAGAAGGGGGTGAATTCGGGCAACCTATGAACATGATCATTGGAGTATGCTGATGGTGATTTTCTTGAGGTCCAATGAGTACTGGAGTCTAGTGGAGAGTGGAAGCACGCAGTATCCTAAAGGAACTGTCCTAACTGAGGTACAACTCAAAGCACTAGACACAGAAGCTGAAAGACTTGAAGACTAGAATTACCTGTTTCAAGCCATATATCGATCCGTACTAAGACTATCTTGAAGGGCATAGCAAAAGACATTCGGGATTCGATGAAGAAGAAATATCTAGGCACAGCTAGGGTCAAGCGTGCACAAATACAGGCTCTTCGTAAGGAGTTCAAGATGCTTCACATGAAAGGTGGGAAAATCTGTCAATGGCTATTTTGCAAGAACACTGGCAGCAGCCAATAAGATGCGAATCCATGGAGAAAATAAGGGATATGTGATGATAATTGGGAAGATTCTGAGGTCGATGGCATCTGAGTATGATTATGTGGTTTGCTCCATTGAGGAATCTAATGGGATTGATGGTCTTTAGATTGATGAAATGAAAAGGAGCCTGCTTGTGCATGAGCAAATAATTATTGGCCGTGTAATGAAGGAACATGCTTTGAAAGTCAGCCTGGACCACCACTCACCTGGGAGAGGAAGCGGCCGATGAGGAAGAGGGCGACAAGGGTTGAGAGCTACAATTTTCATGAGTTGGGGCATTTTCAATATCAATGCCCTCAAGAGGACACGAAGGCAAACTTCACCGAGGCTAAAGAAGAAATGTTGTTGATAGCTTCTGTGGATGTAAAAGAAGAATAGTCCAACAACTTATGGTATCTTGATTCGGGTTGTAGTTACCATATGAGCGGAGACAAAGGAATTATTTTCAAATTTCGATTGAACATTCAGAGAAAGAGTAAAAGTGGAGAACAATTCCGGTCTGTGTCATCGGAAAAGGAGACATCAAAATTGAAGTGAATGGAGCTGTGCAATGCATCTCTGGATTGTTCTATGTACTATAATTGAAACAGCAATCTCATTAGCTTGGTCAACTACAAGAAAAATAACAGCCAAGTACAAACCTGGTGTCGCTTCACTCCCTTCTTTTTTTATAGTTTAAGACGAGTGCATACATTTCCTTCTTTTTTTTAAGTTTAATGCACATCGTATACCTAGCAGGAACATTTCGACTTATCCATCCACACACATCTTGAGCTCCACCGCACTTAATTCGAAACTGAAGTTTAAGGAACCTATATAAGTGGAGCAAATAAAATGTAAATATACTACGTCATCAAAAAAAGGTGAGTTGCAAGACTTGGAACCTGAAACCTCCTCTTTTCTTTTTTAATTTCAAGGAAAAATCACAGCAAGACTTCTCATCAACTAAATTGTTCATCACATATTGGATTCCTTGGAGCAAACAATTTTTATGACCAAACATGTTTTACAGCGAGTTCACCACTTGATGGATCAAAGGATGCTTCTATTAGTGTAGAACAACAGTTACCCGTGCTCGATCCACGACCTCCAACTGCCACAGGCTGTGACAGAAGCTTCACTCCTTGCTTCCAATATCTCTCATCTAATGCATGTATAGCACAGATGAGTTAATGCTAGACAAAAAGGCTTTCAATTACCCTGACAACTAACAAATATTACTTTTAACTCTTCAGAAAGGTAGCAATGCAAAAACAAAAAATTACAGAACACAGAAGATTGTCAAACAAATACAACTTCAAGCAGGCGTGCTAGGTAGGAAAGCTTTGATTGAACCAACTACTGTGAAGAATAAAATTATACCTGGCCCTGTAGTTAGCACAACAGAATTCTTCGCATCCATCACCCAATCAATCCAAAGCACAAATCCATGGCACATCCCTTGCTCAGTAAATTCAACCTGCGGAGAGCACTCTTTTTCAGGATAAAATAGTAGAATACTAAATTCCACAGATAAAATATAGCCATAGGAATTGCCATACAATGTTCAGCTCAAAAAATCTTACTAATAAATAATTACTACTGTTACATCATAGACATAGTATTTACTAGTAATTTGTCTGTATTGCTTAGTAAATATTTCCGGTGAATGAAAATTGTAAGATGACAATCACTTCTAGTTCGCAAATTATATAGACAATTGTGTATCTAATGCACATAACATGAGCTCAAATTAACTAACAAAATTCAAAGACTGTGTTCTAGTAACATGTAATGGGAAAAAAAATAAACATGCAAAGATAAACCTCGGCAGACTACATTAGTTTACAACATTACTGTTCACATCATTTCATGCCAGTGATCTGAGGATACCTCAACTTGCAATTAACCCATTCTCATCTATTGCACAACTAGATTGGATTAAAAATCTTAGCTTACAATTTCATGTGTATGTGGAAAAAATTAACCAAAGGAGAAGATGCACATTCACATAAAACCACAATGAGATTAGAGAACAGAAACCAGCTCCTAGAATAGGGAATAACGTCTAGGAACTTGGATCCAAGGAAATGGACAACCAAATCCCAACAATAATGTCCCTGATGATCGCTGTTACAGAACAATGACAATGCGAGGTGCAGATTTATTACCTGGGCTTTTCCATAGCATGGACCAATAGATTTTGAGAAATCAAATTCCATGATAGTAAATGTCTCACTAAGTTCCTAAGAAATTCCAATAGAATCATATCAATACAATGATGCTAACATATTCTGGAAAAGAATACAATACAATGTTCTTGTAGGCATAAATTTATGTATATCAGTTACCTTAGTCTCCCCACACTGCCATATAAAGAAAGGCAGAAGTGGACCCTCTAGTGGTGCGGGTAAGTCACCACAGGCTCCTAAGGTGTTATTTACAATTGAATGGTCAAAGTCTTCTATCTTGCTTAAGCAGCGATGACTTTTCCAAAGATCCTGTACAGAAGGTATCCGATACCAGTTCCATCACTAGCCAAATACCAGGTTCAAACAACTAAAAATAACAAGACTGTTTTTCTTACTGGAAGGGACATCGCACAAGCCTTCAGCATTGCTTTACAGGGCATTACTAACACATCTTCAGCAAGGACAGAGTCAAGCATAGTCCGTTCCTTCCTAAATTCCAAATCCATGACAAGAAAAAGGGCATCATATAAATTACTTGAATAGATGATGTGCGTTGATACTATAACATATTTGTTCCACTAATGCAATGCTGCATATTAGAGTATACCAAAACCGAAAGTTTTGCCATGGAAGCATCCCATCGTTTCCATAATAGTATGGTTCTCCAATCAATAGATCAACCTGCAAACAGAACACATAAAATCAAATTGTTAAAGTCCATTTTGCAGTTGATCAAAAGCAAATCTAAGTAAAATACTCTAGTTTAGTTGTCGAGTAAGAGCTTGCACAGCTACAAGACTTAAAAAAGAAAAGACAAGCACAACAACAATATTCATACAGAACCTCAAAAATTACAAACGGAGAAAGTAAAAGCAATACGTGAAATGTCAATTAGTAACAAAACTAAGATACCTTCTTCTGCTTAGTATCATTCAGAGTCAAGTATTTCTTCTTTTGAAAAACTTCTATACGATCTGCTGTGATGCCATTAGCATCAGCAACTGCCTTCAAATACTGCACACCCCTCTCTCGCAACCCAGGAAACAGAGCTATCACATTTGAAGTTTTTGAGAGATGTGCTACAAGAAGTGATAAGAAAACACTATCATCCGCAACAACACATAGTGGGTGAACTCTTGCCTGCAACTGCAAAATGCAACTTGCATTTTAAAAATGAAGGCACTGAAAATGACTCCAGAGAGAGAGAGCCAGAGAGCTCGTACCAAATTGTTCAAAGCTGTTAACATGCAAGACCTCCATTTCCTGTCTCCATAGATTGCAATTCTTTCAGGAGACAATGTGAGGTGAGAATCTCCAGCAATGGAATCACATTCCCTAATCTCAGTGGCTTGGGTTGCAAGATTATATGAGACACTCATATCAGAATGAACAGCATGTAAATGAACCTCTTCACCCTTGGATATGGGTATACCTTCCCCTGGAATGAACCACACACACTGTTTCCAGTGGTCACACCAATTTCCAGTATCTAGTGAAGCATTAAATCAACTTCATTAGAGGAATCAGAACAAATCGTGATGTTCCAACACAAATCTAAAAAAATTGGTACAAGTTTCAAAATGTTTCTTGTCAATTCCTTGAAATTCTTAGGTATAGATGGATATCTAATCTTCTCAAGAGCATATCTGAATAGGAACAACAATAAACAGCTCACTTAAATTACCTTCTCATAACATACTTTTTTCATGAGTTAGGTTACAAAACAATTCGCAAAGGAGATAATATTTATTCAGAATATTGCTCCTATCTGCTGCAATTTAGAATTCTTGACATTGATCTTGTCTGTTACCATTTAGAAGTCTCAGGCACTGATTGATATCAAAAGTCCCACTTTTCCATACCTCAGGAACAGTCCACAGGAATTTTATTTTTTTTCATTATAGATAACTTCTATAGCTCATTCTTAGCTATTTCACTTAATTGAAGATGCCACAAGATTGCAAACTTTCACTATTGATATAAAAGTACTACCTAGTCAGCATATCATGATCGACTGCTGTTCTATTTGCATAAACACCCATAAAACATTGTCAGTCATTTAAACCCTTTCTTCATTGAATCGCTCAACTTCCTTCCAAGGATGCAGTATGTGCATGGTTATAGCACTTTAGAGCGGAATAAAGAGTGCCCAAGAAGAGAAAGGCATCTGGAACTTACGTGTGGCTATTGGTGAAGTTATCCATCTAGGAGCAGTGGAATAAAAGATTGTCCCTTCAGAATCAAGCTGAAGAATCCACCTGAACAAACATAAATACAAATTTCATAGCTATCTGAAACATGTGACATAAACAACAGAGATAGGCTTACCATGATACTACAGCATGAATTCTACCATCATTAGTTGCCTTGATGAGCAATTTAGAGTCCCCTTGGCTGTCTGGCCGTTTCCAAAAGTCAAACTCAAAAATTTTGAAGGGTTCTGACAGCTGAATGAATCCTAAATTGAGCGACAATTAAAGCAATTTTCCTCTTGAAGAAGTCAGAAGGATAGTGACCAATGTCATTACCAGATTTATCTCTGTTGATATTGCATCACAATGCATGGGATGTTGTTTTGCTTTGACATGTAAAATTGTGTCCAGGCCAGCTGGAACAAGACGAATGCCGTCTGAGGCTTCTTCCTCATTATTAGATAGATCATGCAGCTTCCACAGGAACGTGCTTTCAACCAACTTGAAAAGGAAAAACAATACACTAGCGTGAGCTTTGAAATCATAATGAGGATCAATTTTCAACCACAAGATGAATAAATTGAAAAATAAACTAGTCAAGTTCATTGAATAAAAAGCCAATTGAAAAGCAGGGAATTTTTTTTTTTGAGGCGTGACAAGAAAACAACTCAAGGAATAAACATGAGTCAAATAATACAAAGCAGTTTGGTACAGCAACTATCAGCAAAAGAAAATCACTTTATAGCCTAATTTTGATCTAGCCTAGGCCATTCAGCTAAACTTACTAGGGTAAAAAGCAAAATATCAAACAATTTTCCAGGGTTCAGTGGAGGGAACATTATATCAATTTAACTAGAAATCCTTCCTCTATATTAATGGCTATATTTATCCTTCTCTAACGGATATGTAAATGGCCAGATTTCAAGTTTCCAGTAGATCCACTGTATAATGAATAAGTCAGCCGCACAAGAATTTACTCCCACCCATGCACAGAAAAGTTAAAGCAAATTATTCCAGACTTTAGTGAAGCCTAAAGAAACGTATTCACATTCTGATTATGTGACTAATTTCTGTTGAGTTTTCAAAGGTGCCAATGGATACTAATTTCTGAAGGATAACTTTTGTTTGCTCTAATCGTTGGACAAGAAAGATTTGAAAGGTTTTTGGTCACTTAACACCACATATAACAAATCTAGTGTCAATTATTATTACTCAGAACCCTTAGCAGGAGCATTGAGTTTTATACTGTCCCCCATTGTATGAGGAAAAGGCCATAGCCACATAGGCAAAAGATGAGAATATGAACATTAGATGCTAAAAAGCAACAATTGACATGCAATGTAACATCTTCAAAGAGAAAACAAAGTGTCAAGAATACGTCCAGAATAAAAGAAAAAGAAACCGAACAGTCGATGGTCTATGCAAACACCTGGCCATAAGTTGTAGCTCGATACGGCACAGTCAGTGGATTGTCCACCAGCAGCATGTCATGTGCATGCTGTAGAGTCGGTATCAACCCTTCACCCAATAACTCTGAGTCTAGTATCTCACTAACCTGTAATCAAATCAGAAACAAACTTCATAAGTAAGCAATTCCATAAGCTTAAACTACCAACAACTCACCAAGCCCAAACTATGACTTTAGAACCCCACTTTTGAAATGACAAATAACTTAGCAGTCACCTAACCACAAAACAATCAACTATTCGATAGCATTGGTGTTATGTTAGACAACTTTACCAAGTAAACAAGCGTTATAACACCCGAGAAGAAACGAATGCGTACGAAGAATACGAATTACTATACTTACAAGAACATCTGCTCGTGAAGGAATATCGATATCAACTTGGAGTTCATCGGAGCGTTTGTTAAAAATCTTAACATTCTTTCCCATGCCATTTAAATTCAATACTTTTCTCATTAATTTCACCATAGGAAGGTATGACTCACACGCTGTTACCATCCCCTTCTTGTTATCATCGCATGTCCCCATTGCTCTTGCTGCCATCATTGACAGCAGCCCTGTCCCAGCCCTGCCGCCATAAACATTGTATATTAGTAGTAGTAGTAATTGTAAATGTAATTTAAAATATTTGATGTACCCGATGTCTAAGACGTGGCAAGGTTTGGTTATGGTCTTGTCAATGGCTTCACGGAATGCTCTGTTTCTAGTATCGTCATTGAGCATGTCCAAATACGAGGTCGTGGCTAGAAGTGCATGGCTGGAACTCTTAAAAGTTTCTTCTTCTTCTTTGTTTCCGTCTTCGATGATGACCCATTCAGAGTTACCAGTGAGCGGGTCGAGTTTGAGCTGGAAGACGCGCTGAGTCGAGTCGGAGCTCATGGATCGGGTTTGTGTTGGAGTTGGAGTGGAAGTGAAGCGGGTGAGTAGTGAGTGAGGAGTGAGAGTCAAGCGAAGTAGAGGGAGAGAGGGGATTGTTAGGGTTTTGGAAAGCAGAGGAATCATAAGGAAAAGGCTACTGGATTGAATGGTGGCATGGAATGGTATAAGTTGCATACGGCGTGGCAGAGAGCATCTCCAAGTTAAAATGATATTTTAAAGAGTTGAATTGATAAAATAATATTTTAAATAATATAAATATAGCTTTGTTTATCATATATATATATATATATATATATACTCTAATGTAAAAAAAGTCATTTGAAAAACTAATTATATTGTACTATGAAAAACAAGTGTTTTAATTTTTTTAATAAGTTTGATATTTTTTTTTTCATGTAGCTATATTGGTTTTAGTTTTTTTAAGAAATATGTAGGAATAACATTTGTGAGAGCATCTCAAATGAAAAATGTTATATTAAAAAGCCAAATTGATAAAATAGCTTTTTGAATAGTATAAATATAACTTGTTTGTATAAGTACATTCCAATGATAAAAAGCTATTTAGAAAAGCCAATTATATTTTAATATATTTTATGTTAAATTAATTTTAATATAATTATATAATTAATTCATATATTTTTATGTAACATAATTATGATGTTATTAACTATATAATTAATACGAGTAATTTATAAAAGTAAATATAAAATTAATGAAGTAATATGAAAGTTAAAAGATATATTTTTAAGTTAAATTTAAAATTTATTTATATAAATATTTTTAATTTTCAGTTTTATATGTTACTGTTACAATTTTAATTTTTTAAAAGTAAATTCAAATTCAAACTTTGAAATAAACCACCAACATTTTAAATTTTGATTTTCAATTTTTTTAAAAAAAATTCAAACTTTGAAAAAATGACCGCCAACATTTTAAATTTTAAAATTTAAAATTTTGAAAAAATAACCGCCAACATTTTAAGATTTTAAAATTTAAAAAAAATAATTCATCTATAAATATTCTCATATACCTAAACATTTTTTCTCATCATTTTCTTCTCTCCAATCTTTATTATATTTCATTAAAATTCATCATGAATCATTTTAATTTTAATTTTTATGATGCTTTTGATTTTGATGATGCCACTCCCATGTTCGCCTTTCAAGTTGCTACCGCAGTGGTTGCTGAAGAAGAATCGAATAATCAAGGGCGGAAAACAGAGTATCGTGGCTCTATTCTTGATCACAATATTGTCAATCGTAATAGAAAGAAAGGTGAGTTAAGGCTATATAATGATTATTTTGCTGAAAATTCTAAATTCATTGAAAGTCAATTTCAAAGAAGATTTAGGATGAGTCGTCGTCCTTTTCTTCGGATCGCAAATACAGTAGAAGCTCACAATCCATATTCCAACCAAAGGACAGATGCTCTTGGTGTTTCTAGTTTATCTTGCCTTCAAAAAACCACTGCAGCTCACATGAGACTTGCATATGGTATTCCTGCAGATCTTACTGATGAATATCTTCGAATTGGGGAAACCACTGCGATAGAAAGTCTTAGAGCTTTCGTCAAAGCAATCGTAGAAGTTTTTGGTGATTGGTATCTAAGGGCACAAAATGAGGCCGATGTTTGTCGATTATTATCAATTGGAGAGCAGCGTGGATTTCCAAGAATGTTAGGGAGCATTGACTGTATGCATTGAAAATGAAAGAAATGCTCAATTGCACGGCATGGGATGTATACTGGTCATTGTCGTGAACCAACTATAATTCTAAAGGCGGTGGCTTCACAAGATCTTTGGATATGACATGCCTTTTTGGAATGTCTGGATCACTAAATAATATTAATGTTCTTGATCAGTCACTTATCTTCGCTGCACTTGTTAAAGGTCGTACTACTCCTGTCAATTATACAATTAATGGGCATGAATATACAATGGGATACTATTTAGCAGATGAGATTTATCCTAATTGGTCAACCTTTGTTAAGACAATCTCAAGATCATTACGAGCAAAGACAAAATATTTTGCAAGTAAGCAAGAATCTGCAATAAAGGATGTGGAGCGGGCATTTGGGGTGCTCCAATCTCGTTTTGCAATTGTACGTGAACCTGTTCGATATTGGGATGAAGAAACGCTTGCAAATATTATGAAAGCTTGCATAATAATGCATAATATGATTATTGAAAATGAAGGAGCAATGAACCTTGGATTTGACCATTAACATGAAGTCAATTTCTTTATATCAGTGTCATATGGTGAAATACCATAACTACATGATTTTCTTCAAACTCATAATCGAATCAGGAAAGCAACTAGCTCTCAACTACAAGAAGATTTGATTGAACATTTGTGGGAACAATATGACAATGAGTAGAATCATCATATTTGAACTTCTTATGTTATCATAATTTTCAAGTTTATTTATATTTTTTTTCATTATGGTTATTATCTTTTAAGTTAATTAATCCTACTTATTGTTGTTAAGTGTTAGAAGAACTTCAAAAAAGTATTATGAATTAATATTAATTTTATAACAATATATTTAAAATAACCAAGAATTTTCTACATATTTAATTAAAAATACATTACATTAAATAATAAATCAATCAAGTTAATTAAAAATTAAAACCCCTCTTTTTCATAATTTCTAACTTTATATTTTGAAAATACGCTGCAAAAATTGGATCCAAATTAGAAATATCAATTTTCATAATTTGTTCTTCTTTCTCAATCATGTCCAATTCTTGTTTCTCTTGACTTTGTTGAATCATCATAGCTTGTTGCTCTAACATAATTTTCCTGTCTTGTTTTTTCTAATCCTCAATTTCAACTAGAGTATCCCTGAATTGTTGTAAGAGATTTGTTACAGTTACCTCTCCAGCTTTATCTTTTCCCTGTCTATGTTTAAGTCATTCATTTGCAGCCTTCTGACCAATTGGTCTATCTTGATAAATCAATGGTTCGCTATCTTCTCCTAAACTAACAAAATCAGGGGTAGATGGAGCTGATGAAGCCGGACTTGCATTGACATGACTTTTTTGTTTCTTGTTTGACCTTTGATGTTGACTTGCACGCTCAAATTGTCATTTGGGTTCTTTTCTTAAGATAACCCAACAATGTTCTAATTGAAATCGTTTGCCAACGCAAGAAGCATACATTTGCCGAGCATAATTAATCTGGTAAAAAAAATAGAGAAATTCAATAATGTTAAAATATGTGTTAAACAATTTAACATTGAAATGAATATTAAAATTACCCTTGATTCTTCGGTCATTTTACTTTGCTGGCGATTTTTAATTTGAGTAACAAATCCAACAAATTTACCGACTTCTCTATTTATTTCTTGCCATATACTTGAGATGCTTATTTGGGAACGATTATTCAAGTTTCCTCCATTCTCTACAAAGTAAGCATGTACTCGAGCTTAGAATTGTTTTGTTTGTTGTTCAACTCCTGTAATTGGATCCTTGCTTGTATTTAACCATGTAGAGACAAGTAAACAATCTTCCTCTGATGAGAAGTTTTTACTTCTTTGTGATTTTTTTTATTGTATGGACATTTAAATTCGAATATGTTAAGTCATCAATTAATTGATTAGAATCACTTGGTTGAGAGAGAATATCTTCTGAGTCGTTCATAAGAAAGTTGATAAAAGAGGCTGGAAAATTTGAAACCATCTACATTAAAAAAAAAAAAAAAAACTCAAGTTAAAACCTTATAAGAGGGTGTAAATGAAGCTCACATTCAATGTCTAGCAATTTTGTAGTTTCCATACATGTGAATTAAAAATAAGAATTGTCTCATACTTGTGCTAACATTAATCTAATCATACAACCATTATAATTTGACCATTTTTGGAAACTAAAAGAGGATTGATATACTGGTTTAGTTGCATTTTCAACAAGACAAAATATAATTGACCTCAAATTAAAACAGACAATAAAAAATAAATTTAAGATATGTCACTCCATGTTTTTATCAATATTAGCTATCATCATTACTTCCTTTCAATTTTGTCAAAGATAACAACATAAATAAAAATTGTTTTCCTTAACCCATATCAAAAACATAAAATAACAAATAAATAAAAATAATCACAAATAGAAAATTAACAACAAAAGGTCTCAAGAATCAAGAGATGCAAAAGAAAAAATAGAAAAAGTCTTTAAACAATCATACATTTTGATTTCAGCTAATTAACACAACCGATGTTATTAATTAACTGGAGGACAATTGATTCTTGTTTTTCTAAATTAGAAAGAAGGGTGAGGTAATGCAAAGTTTTGAAATTTGCAGGTAAGTTTTCTTCCTTCTGTTTTGCTTTTAAAAGAAAAAAAATAAACGTTGCAGGTAAGTTTTCTTCCTTTTGTTTTGCTTTTAAAAGAAAAAAAATAAACGTTGACCAACGGATATAAAACAAATGAAAAAAGCATTGGCCAACAGAGGAAGCGTACTTTCATTTACTTTTACCTTTTCTACAGAGAAATGTAGAAATGACATTTCTTGTCTTGAACAACTATTTTAGCTATTCATTTGGCTAACCGGTTGGCATGCTTAAAAGCAAATATAAAAGCTAAAAGTATATTTTTTTTTTATTTTGCCTATTCTTTTAGCTGCCCCTTTTGAGATGCTCTGAAAGAGAAAAGAGATTTTAGCATTTTGTTTAGCACTTCTTTTAGAGCATCTTCAATGGGAGATGCTATTTTAAAGAGGTAAATTGATAAAATAGCATTTTGAATAGTATCAATATAGCTTTTTTTTTATATCATGTATACTCCAATGGAGAAAAACCATTTGAAAAGTCAATTCTATTATAGTGGAATAAATAAGTGCTTTATTTTTTCTTAATGATTTTGATGTTATTCTTTTTTTCATGTTACTACATTTAATTGACTTATTCTTTTGTTGGCTCTATTTTGTTAGTTTTAGCTCTTTTAAGATATATATAAGAATAACATTTGTGGAAAAGAAAAGATATTTTAATATTTTGTTTGAATTTTTCCTTAAGGTATGAAAAACAAACAAAAATCAAAATATTATTTTATTATTTTTGACTCTTCGTTTAACAGCTTCGTTGAAAATGCTTTTAGAATATGTAAAATAAATATAAAAAAGTCAAAATAATATTTTTAATGTTTAGCTATTCGTTTAGCACGGCCGTTGGAGATGTTCAAAGAGATTGCCTTTTGCCTACCGGGGTTTTAGGTGTTACCAAAAGTCAAAATGCTGTTTTCTGGAGTATCTTATCTATTAATTTGACCAATTGCCCTTAACTCTATTGTAATTGCAGTAATTTCCCAGCTTTGAGATTACAAAATTTTAATGGTTTCTTCGGGCTCTAATTAGTAATTATTAGTAAGTTTTGGCCAGGTGGCCTTCCGATAAAGGACCTAATAAAAAACTCATAAAAAAATGGCAATGTTTTTTCTGCTTATGAAAATTTAAAAATGGCTTACAATCCTATATCAATATAAGATTAAAATAACAAGTGCATCAATTGAGTTCATCACGATCTAGTCAATTTGCAAGAGTTTTTTTTTCTTCTCACGTTTCTCTTCTCCAAATGAGATTTTGATAAAATTCAGGATTAAGGGTACGAAATATGTTTCTATATGGATTATCTAATTGCTCGTTATGCATATTATATTAATAAAATTAATTTTAAATTTATTATTCACACCAACTCTTTAACTCATATGCTTGAGTTTTAAATTTTTTTTTTCTACCATTTTAAAATTTTGAGAGGATTGATGAATCACTCATTTATATCATATTAGTCTCAAATTAAAATTATATATAAAAAAGGGTAAAATTTCCTGATTATTTGACGCACCGGTTAAACATTATTTTGTTATTTTTTGAATTTTTTCTTGAAATTAATTTATTTTTTTTATTTTTTTGAATTTTTGGATATTCTGATATTTAAAAATAAATTTTTAAAATAAAAAAATTAATATTATTTTAATAAATTTCTAAATAAAAAAACAATCTTTATAATGTTCCATAGCCGCTTTTAATCCTCTATTATCAACAATAGTCTCATGTCCAATTTCAAATCACGACAAGGATGAAATGTAACCACTCCCTCATCAAAATGAAGATGCAGTGTAATAAGTAAAACAATAGAGGCAACTGTGTAATAAAAACAAATTAAGTTGACTGTACGAAAATCTTTTTTTTTTCTTTTCCTTTCCTTTATGAAGTCTGAAATCTTAATTTTCGGAAATTCTGATAAATTGCGTGCGATAGCGGGGGTGGGCAAATGGAGGGAGCGACCTCATCATGTATCTTCTGCCAGATTGCCACCAAATCCAGTTCCACTACTCTCCTTCACTCTGTTCGTTTCTATCTCTCAAACTTCTGTTTGGTTCTGTTGCGGCCGTTTTTTCTCCCTGCAACCAAACGGGTCATTTCCGAAATATTTAGTTAGAGTTTTTTTTTTTTTTTGGTCCTGTTGCAGGATGACAAGGTGGTCGCGTTTCAAGATATCAACCCTTCTGCTTTCAGGTTTGCCAAAATCATTTTCTCTGGTTTTTTCCTCAAATTACATGATAATGTCATACATAGGTTTTAGCTTTCTCTAATTTAAATCAGGGTTTGATTGAATCCAATAATATCATATTGGGGAAAATTATCCAATCTTTAACGGTAGGTCACCTTTTATTTTATAATTCTGGCTGCTTAAGATTTAATCATTATGATATGTTTATTTTTGTGCTTGTAATCTCTTGATTGATGGATACAAACATGGGCATTCATATGAAATGATCATATAGCAAACAAGTAGGAGTCCTGATCTCGGACAGACAGCGCAAGGGGATTCTAAACCTTTTAAACTCCAGATTGACTTTACTGGCGTTGTGTTTATGAAACTTTATTTTGGTTGTCGTTTGGTTTTAAAGACATTTTCTTTTGTCGAAGCGTGTTTTTTTATCAAATACAAAGTTAATGCCAAACACATTAAACACAGGAGACATTTGTTTGTTCTATAGCAAGTATCTATCTTGTTTCTTTCAGTAGTTCTTTTAGCGTTGTTTGGGGTGATCTTGTATGATTGTTTGGTGCCAATTTTGTCTCCTCACTTACTCTTCTTGCTAAATTCTTTTAATATTTTCGTAAAATGTTCCTTTGGGTTTGCCTCATGGTAGGCATTTCTTGGTGATTCCTGTGGAGCACATTCCAACTGTCAATGATCTCCAGAAGAGAGATGAAGATTATTCTTTGGGTAAAGAACATTCAATATAGCAGTTCATTAGTCTGAACTTCGAAGTTTGAACTAGCGCATGATATATTCTTTTGTCACTTGTCTCGTGGCTAACCAATGGTTACCTATCTGTTTTTTCTAGTAAATCACATGTTGAATGTGGGGAAAACACTACTACACCTAGATGCACCTCAGTCAAAGCAGTACAGGTACTGGTTCATGCATGAAAGCACCTATGCCGTGATTTATATGTTTTTGGTCTGATTTATGTGTGGTGACCAATGCATAATTTAGATGATTTGTAGATTTACATTTGAGTGTAGCTATGAGCAACAAATGAAGTAGTGGCCCTGAGTAGAAAAAGTTTTTGAAGATTATGCTCAAGGGAGTCATAAGCATGCATCATACTTTAAATAAAACATGCCAGATTACTATGAAGCTCGTTTACTTGGCACTGAAACTTTACTCCAAGAACAAGTTTTATTAAGAAATTATTTTTCTGTATGACAGATTTGGCTTTCATCAGCCTCCATTTAACAGTGTTGACCATCTACACCTCCATTGTTTGGCATTACCTTTCATACCCAAGTAAGCAATTTGATGATGTTTGGCAAGTACTGAAAGCTTGAATTGTCCTCTTAATTATCTTTTCATACATTAATTGCCCATTAAAATGAAGAGATCTTAACTCATGAAGAGATTGGACAGATGGAAACATGTAAAATACATGTCTTTAGGACACCATGGATTTATTGAAGCTGAGCAGCTGCTGGAGAAAATAAAGCCTTCACAAGCATTCACTCCTTAGGTGGGTTCATGACTTGGTTTCTATGCTTTGTTCTGTCTAATGTCATTAACATTGTTTTTATAATATTGGTTGTTGATATCCAAGACCAATTACATTCTTGCTTTCCCAAAAACCTTAAATACATTCTTTAATGTTCAGATTTAATCCAGACCTGTTATATGATTTTCAGTGTTGCATGTGAATCATGCATGTAAGGTCTTGTCTCAGGTTCTAACAGCATAATCTAAAACACCTTCATGGATAATCCTGTTTCAGGTATGAATAACAATATATGCTAATGTCAAACTATGTATCTCGTCTAATGAGATCAAAAACGGCTTGAAATGGCATTTTAAGTGTTTCATGGTTAAATCTTGTAGAGATCGTGACTTTCAGTATTTGAGCGAGTACTGATAAAGGCATAGTGATCCATTTTTGGGTCCTGTAATAATCCAGAGTAGGAGTTCCCAGTGGAAAGTAAGTGGAGCAGGGGCAATTAAATATGCATGCATGCATACATATTGGTAGCCTATTCTCTCTCTCTCTCTGTCTTTTTTAAGGGCGCCATTTTCTTTGTTTCCCTTCGGTCTGCTACAGGCTTTGAGACTGTCTTCTTTACAAATTAAGAGCTGTTTGATTGTTACCTATGAACCGAGTTTCCAGCTATCCTAGTGGCTCCTTGGATATTTCAATAGATCTAACTGTTAAATGTGTTGGGGGAAAAAAGAAAGAATTACAACCCAGTTGCCATCCCATGGGTCCTTCTGTTTATTTTACCCTGTCGTGCTTATGCTGAAGGAATTTATTCCCCCTCTTGATGGAGATTAGTGAGTGGTTGGAGATTAGTTGGCGTGGCTCTTATGGAGCAGTAAATGGCATTTCTTATTGTTAATTCAAACTGTATTTTTAGGCGTCATCATGCAGATAACTTGGCACACGAACCAGTTCATCAATATTTGTTAATTAAAATATCCGCCATGGCAGTTGACACTGCCCAAAACTCTAAAAGACCTGGATAAATCACTTTGCACCCACATGCAAAAAACTGTTCATTGTTATAATGAAATTATTATTTTGCCCTTCAAAGAAAAAATAATATGCATGCCTTTTCCTATGGTCCATTAGTTAAAATGACTAAAATACTCCAGAAGTTAAAAAAAATAAAAATAAAGCTGTTGATAGATGGTGTTTGTCTTTCCTGTTTTATAAATAAGAAAAGGATGTTTTTACTTTTGGAATCAAGAAAAAATAATTTGTGCGTGCAGGGGTATTTTTCTTTCATAGAGGTTTTTTCTTTGTTATTTCCAGATTCATAGAAGACATTTTTGTCTTTTTATATTGAATAATTGATTTTTAAATTCAAAATGATATTGCATGCTTTACACGCGCTAGTCCATGTCCATGGGAGGTGCTCGTATATTTTTGGTGAAGACTGGTGTGGTTTGTTGCTAGTGGTTTTCTTTTTCTTATTTTCCCACCCCCTGAAAAAGTATATATTGGTCCTTTTATTTTTAGTATTTCAGTTTCAGTTTCAGTTTCTATTTTTTTTATTTTTAATTTTTGTGCATGGTCAATTTTCAATTAAATTCTTCAATTTCAATTTGTCATTTATTATTTTTTTTCAATTTGGTTATTATTCTTTTGATTTTTTTTCTTGATTTTTTTGTTAAAGTTTTATTGGTTTTCAATTTTATCCTTCAATAAAAAAAATTTCAATTAAATCCTTCAATTCCAATTTGTCATTTATTATTTTTTTCAATTTGGTTACTATTCTTTTGATTTTTATTTTTTTTCCTTGATTTTTTTGTTAAAATTTTATTGATTTTTAATTTCATCCTTCAATCAAAATTTATGGTGTAATTTTTTTTTAATTTGATCCCTTTTTTTAAGTTTTTTTTCTTTTTAATTTAATTTTTTAATCGAAAATTTTTTATTAATTAGATTTTTATTTTGATTTTCTCTGTTTTTTTTGTACACTTGGAATTTTTTTATATAAAAAAATGTGTTGAAAAAAGTTTGCATTTAGCCGCTGCGGAGCATTGTTAAAATGACTATTTTCCTCTAATATGAGAATTCCCTGGCAGTCTGTAGTAAATGGTTTTTGCCTATAATGGTAGTTAGAAGTCACGGTCGCTTGTGAGTCCGAATATAAGTTATTTTGATAATCCTAGCTGTATATTCACTCAACATGCCTAGAGGTGCGCTCAAAATATGTGGCGTGGTTTCAACAAAATTGTAATGTCTTACAAGCGACAGTGCATTTTGCTTGGATTGGTTGAACCATTTTCATCATCAATCAGTCTCCGTTTTACGCTGTTGCTCTATGGATACGAGTGGCAAGCAAGACTAGAACCCAAATCTGCCCCTGTTTTCATTTATTTGTTAGCAAGCTTCAAATGTAGAGCTGTTAATGCTCTAAGCTTTGACTGGTTGGTGACCAGAGTCCCTTTCCAAAGTTCTCTGTGGTAAAATAAAAAAAATAAAAAATTGAAGAGTCTGCGATGGAGATTTTTATTCATGTTTCTGTGTGTGATTGAACTTCAATTCACCATCAATTTTGTCAATCCCATTGCAGAGTTTTTTTTCTGTTTTTCCTTTTCCTTTTTTAGATGAGAAAATGTTGAGTTGTTTCTTGTGGGTCACTGGGTTGAGGTTAAGTGAGAGTAATCTTCTCCAATCTCGGTATTTAGAAGCTGTTTGGAAACAAGTTTTTTAAAAATTTGAAAAATAATTTTTTTTATTTAAAATTAATTTTTTATCAAACAACTTTGTCCCTGGAATCATTGGTTTAGTTTCTCTTTTCCTTATCTTTTAATGTCTGTGTTAGGTACTGAATTTTCAACCCATACCTCTTTGTTTTATTATTATTTTGTAAATCATGATTAGTGAACAAAAATAATGTAGAGGAAGCTAAGCCCTTTATCTTTTAGGTTGGTTCCACTACACAGAGTGTGACAAAACCACACATTTTAAGATAGGTGTACCTTCCATTATGTTGTAACATACTTTAGACAAATATATGTATAATAAAGCCACCATAAATTCTGGGGCAGCTATGTTTAATATATCCTTCTGCCAGAAAAAAAAAATATTTAGCCAATTTAAAACAAAATCATGGACATCATTACTATACAGCTAGCTAGGTAGGAAACAGGTCGATATTTGTTTAGGAAGGGATTTTTTTTTTATTTTTTTGAACTTCAAACTTAAAGGCGACGTTTGATAAGGACTACGAGCAGCTGGCTCTCACCAAATCACAATGGACTTTTGTTCATCGAAGTATGGTGGTGATGCAATCGCACAAAATTATGAAGCTTGGCTGATAGAGGAGTCGTCTCTTTCAAGCGTTGTTCATATATGGTCGTGGGTTCATGCATAATAATGATTTTAAAGGAATAGTAGTGACTGTTAGGCATTTTCGAAGTTTGATTGGTAAATATCCTAGCTAGGTTTCCCATCCTCCATAGTCCTAACAACCTTCTCGTGACTTCCTTTGGCTCGCCGGGAAAAGAATCGAACTCGAGATGCCCTCCTCCTCGATGCTCAACTCTCACTTTTTTCCCCTCTTTTTTTCGACATTAAAGAGTAAATTTAGATTTGAGTGACAATGGAGATTAAATTTCATTTTAAATTCTATGTTGGTTTTGTGCATTAAATGGAATAAATTATTTCAATTTCAATATATATATAGCAAGAGATACTCTCTTTTTTTTCCCATCATTTTACGAAGTGAGATCCAACGGAGTCAAATTGATAGTTTTATGAAGACATTATTGCGACGTGTTTTGTGATTTGTTTAAACATTGGGTCGGCTCCAATGTCGGCAGTTAGGGTTTGGCAACCTCTCTTTTCAATCAATTAAGAATCTTTTTTTGGTATGGCAGTTCAAAGCTTTCTTGAAAAAAAAAGTTTTAAATTAATTTTTTATATATATTTTTGGATCATTTTAAAAATATTGATATTAAAAGTATTTTTTAAAAAATATATTATTTTAATTCATTTAAAAAAAATTAAAATCAAGATTTACTATATTCTATTCTATTGATGCTGGTCTAATCATTATACTTCAGCTTACATAATAACCCCCTAATAGTCTATGAAATCATCTCTCTAATCCTTGCAAACGCCCTAATACTCGAATGTGTCTCCGACAGTCCTTCATAAGCTGTCAGAGCGAAGAAGATCTTCGTGAGAAGGTTAATTGAAAAGCAATTCAACAACTTTATATTATACCTCTAATTCCTGAAATATACAAAAGTTGAGAATTACACAGGAACGTATATGAAAGTTTTGTAAAAATAATAACTTTTTTAAAAAAACTTGTATTTCGTACATAATTCACTCTTGTGTACGTATCGTAGATCTCATGTATCTAAGTAGATTCGGCACGTAAAATCGAGGACAAGATTATATCGATGGTGATTAAATGGACTTGGTACGTCCAAGGTACATTCACAAGTTATAGGACAAAAATTCGGCAGAGTTATCCATACGCACGGGGGGCCATTTTTAACATCAAACAGGACCAAACAAAATCTCCACGCTCCTTCTTCGTACGTTGTGGTGAAACACAGATCAGGAAGAAATATCCTAGCAATTTTGGGGAAGGATTTCAACCGGTTTTTTTTTATGAAAATTTAAATTTTTTTTAGTAGTTTAGATAATTTTGATATATTAATGTTTAAAATAAATAAATAAAATTATTTTAATATATTTTTAAATAGAAATTAACACACCCGAGTCTTGCTGAAACTGGGTTGAGTTATGTTGAAAAGAAATAGCTGTGATGGCTCCTTTCCACGTGAATTCGTTGATGTTATTGCTCTTGCATTGAAGCCCGAAACCTATATATTAGACCCAACCTATATATATTCATTAACAGATCAGTCCTCGACCTTCAAACTCTTGCTGATTTCTCCCTATATTTTCTTTGGTCTTACATGTCCATCCCTGGTTAGTTTCCATGCCATGTAATTGAGCTTATTAAACTCACTATTATGAATTAAATGCTAGAATTACAATCTTGAAGCGCATGGCTTTAGAAAAAAGAAGAATTATCATTTTATTTTGTTAATTGACAAGTGATTATTTTTAATTTATCAAGTTAGACACGATTTCTGTTCCATCAATTTGAAATTTTTTTTTGTCAACAAACAGAGTATTTGTGAGAAATTCTCTTATTTCATTTATTTTTTATAATAAACGTAACTTATTGGTTTTTTTTAATAAATTATCAGATATAGAACTAGAATTAGTGTTAAGCTGATTGATTTACTTATCTCTTAAAATAAATTATAATATATGTAATCTTGTGGTGACAGAAGTGGATAGAACATGCAAAGATAAAGAAAAATCGGGGGGAATTAGCAATATTTAGAAGATGGAGTACTTATTTGTTAATGACTAAATAGGGTGGAAGCTGACTTGTAGTTATTGAGAGGAGAAAAAAAGTCAAAAAGTCTTCTTAGTACAACACTTAAATGTTACTCTAGGGCCCGGTTCAGTGCCTTAAGTTTGACTTTCCTTTTGAATATTCAACTGTACTTCAATATTTTTATTTTATTTTATTTTATATTCTTTACTGGGGATTTTAGGCTTTGATTGGTTTCTCTACAATGTCCTGCCTTCTGTATCAAGGTAATCCATTGTATTAATTAAAGATTAAGAAACTAATGATGCTTATCCTAACCAAAGATAAACTCCAGCAAGGCCAAGACAAGGCACGGGTAATACTTTGCTTCAGTTAGGTAAAGTGAAATCAAATCTTAGAATAGTCTCAAACTCCACAGTCTATATATTTAGATATTATTTAGCTTTGTGGTATGATATATGTTTTTAAAAAAATTTGAATTTTTTTTTAAATTTTAATTAAATTTTTTATTATTTTTAAATTGTTTTAATGTGTTAATATTAAAAATAAATTTTAAAAACTAAAAATAATAATTTAATATATTTTTAAATTAAAAAATACTTTTAAAAACAAAAAACATACCCTGAAGTTATCCATGATTCTAGAGTGTATTTGGAAACATAGTGCAGACCACATTCTCAAAAATTTTAAAATTTATTTTTGCTTAAAATATTTTTTTTATATATTTTCATATTATTTTAATATAATAATATCAAAAATATTTTTTAAAACAAATATTTTTAAAAAATATTTTTAAATAAAAAACACTTTAAACCATTACATACTAATCCTCCAAAACAATATCTATTTAATCTCCCGTAATTATCACTCTCTCACTCACTCTAATCTATACATAAATATACATACATATAAGCAAGCCTCCCCCGCTGGCAACCTAAACTCCATTCATCCCCCAGAATCTTCCTCCTCTCCTCTCTACCCTCAATCCTCTTAAAGACTCCCCTCTCAGCCTTCTATCTCCTGAATCAAATTCAAATTTCAACTCCATTTTCCGTCTCTATGCTCCTCCTCTCTTCTTAGCAAAAAAAAAAAAAAACACCTAAGTAGTTAACTCATGGCAACTTCTCACTCTTTGTTGCTCTGTTTCATACTCTGTTTCACTCACATTTTTATCTCAACTTCGCAAACTCTTTTTCTGCCTTTAATTCACTCCCTCTCCAAAACCCAATTCACCTCCACCCACCACCTCCTCAAATCCACCTCCACCCGCTCAACCACCCGCTTCCACCACCACCACCACAACAAGAACAGCCACAACCATCGTCAAGTCTCCCTCCCTCTCTCTCCTGGTAGTGACTACACTCTCTCCTTCACTATCAACTCCCAACCCATCTCTCTCTATCTTGACACCGGAAGTGACCTTGTTTGGTTCCCATGCCAGCCTTTCGAATGCATTCTCTGTGAAGGCAAAGCTGAAAACGCGTCTCTCGCTTCCACCCCACCACCAAAACTATCTAAAACTGCCACGCCAGTCTCTTGTAAATCGTCTGCATGTTCGGCTGTACACTCCAATCTCCCAAGCTCCGATCTTTGTGCTATTTCCAACTGCCCGTTAGAATCCATCGAAATATCTGATTGTCGAAAACATTCTTGCCCACAATTCTATTATGCTTATGGCGATGGCAGCCTGATAGCTCGCCTTTACCGCGACTCTATTAGGCTACCGTTAAGCAACCAAACTAACTTGATATTCAATAACTTCACATTTGGCTGTGCCCACACCACGCTCGCCGAGCCTATTGGGGTTGCTGGGTTTGGGCGGGGAGTCCTTTCGTTGCCTGCTCAGCTTGCTACATTATCTCCCCAACTTGGGAATCAATTCTCTTATTGTTTGGTGTCTCATTCGTTTGATTCAGACAGGGTTCGTCGACCGAGTCCACTCATTCTAGGAAGGTATGATCATGATGAGAAAGAGAGAAGGGTAAACGGTGTTAAGAAGCCTAGTTTTGTGTATACTTCTATGCTTGATAATCCAAGACACCCTTATTTTTATTGTGTTGGGCTTGAGGGTATTTCTATTGGTAGAAAAAAAATTCCAGCACCGGATTTTTTGAGGAAGGTTGATAGAAAGGGGAGTGGTGGGGTGGTGGTGGATTCGGGGACTACTTTCACTATGTTGCCGGCGAGTTTGTATGACTTCGTCGTGGCAGAGTTTGAGAACCGAGTTGGGCGAGTTAATGAGCGAGCTAGTGTCATCGAGGAAAATACCGGGTTGAGCCCGTGTTATTATTTTGATAATAACGTGGTGAATGTACCAAGGGTGGTGTTGCATTTTGTGGGGAACGGATCCAGTGTGGTACTGCCGAGGAGGAATTATTTTTATGAGTTCTTGGATGGTGGTCATGGGAAGGGGAAGAAGAGGAAGGTTGGTTGTTTGATGCTGATGAACGGTGGTGATGAGGCTGAGTTGAGTGGTGGGCCTGGGGCTACTTTGGGGAATTACCAGCAACAGGGGTTCGAGGTTGTTTATGATTTGGAGAACAGAAGGGTTGGGTTTGCAAGAAGGCAGTGTGCATCTTTATGGGAAGCCTTGAACCAGAATTAACAAACCCTAAGAGGGTTTAGTACAGGTTTATTCCATATTTGCACTTCACTTTTTCGCTTCTGGCATTTCACTCAGTAATGTATAGTGAAATGTTTATAGCCTGGCACATAAAAAGGTGGATGTGAGAAGCAAAAAAATGAAGTGCAGATTAGTGCATAAAATAAAAAAGCATTTATGTAAAATCAGAAGTGAAATAGAGGGAGAATGTTTTAAAATAATATTTTTTTTACTTTAAAATTTATTTTTAATATTAACATGATAAAAAACACAAAACAGAATATTTTTTTAAAAAAAAAATCTCAAATTTTAGTAAAAGCATGGTGTATTTTGGTGGGAGTCATGATGGTTTTTTTTTTTTAGGTGCAATCCTTTTAAAGCACACACCACACCTTTTAAAAGCAAAAAATACATGTTTTTTATTAAAAAAAGCCATCACACCTCCCATCCAAGCACACACTTAAGAACCGTTTGGAAATGCGATCCAACTCGTGTTTTTAAGAAATTTTTATTTTTGCTAAGAATTAATTTTTTTTAATGTTTTCAGATTATTTTAATGTGCTGATCCTAAAAATAATTTTTAAAAAATAAAAAAATATATATTATTTTAATATATTTTTAAACAAAAAAATATTTTGAACCGTAACTACAATTCCAATTCCATACGTATCTTTAGCCGGCTTGCCAAACACACTATCGTGTTTAGATGGATGGAATGCTTAATTTGTACATTATTCAGTTAGAGCTGGCAATGATGATGCATAAGTTTTTTCCAGAATTCCCCTTCTCAGTTATCGTGTGTTTGTTGAAGCTCTTTAAATTTTAATTTCCCCAATCCGTAGGTACTGGTCATAAATTAAGAAGTTAACTTTTCAGCCCATTGGTAAAAAACAATTCATTAAAGGCATGATATTTTGCAACCTCACCCTCGCAGTAGCTCGTCTCGATGCTGTTGAATTTGATATTCAAGATTCGAGTCCCGAATTGGCTGCGCAACGTGGACCTTCTTGTGCTTCTTATCTGAATGGCGGCCTCCTAATGGATGTTTAGGTACGTTGAGGATTTCTTTTCTTTTTTATCGTAGTAGTAAAATACTATTGATTACCCGCGCTATGTTACTGCGGGTAAATTTATTTTTAAAAAATAGATATTGTTAAATATGTTTTTTAACCAAAAAAAAATAGTTTTAACTGTATAAAAATTAATTTGATGCGATTTTATTGATATAGCATGTTTAAAAATAGATTGATGACATATAAAAATATAATTTAACTAGAAAAAATTAAGATAATATTTTTAAAAAATATTGAAATGACAACATATTTAATTGACTAATATCAAATTGAGTTAATTTGTCAAATCTGTTACTCAGGTCCTGAGACACTGATAATCCTGTAAAAAGCAAATAAAAAAATAAACACGGTTATCAATCAATCTGATATTGAATGATAGAATTGAAAATAAAATTCAACCGAAAAATCAGTCAGGTCAACTCGGGTTAGCCTACAAAACTCGGGTTATGAGACCATGTAACCCTATAAAAAACAAATCGAAATAAATTATAAAACTTAATTCTCAATCAACTCAGTGTTGAATGATGAAATTAAAAAAGAATATAAAAAACCACCTGAATCAACCGATCAAACTCGTGACCTGGGTCATAAACAGAGTTTTTAAACCCGGTCTGGTGGTCGACCCGGTTCAAGGCTCGAGTCACTGGGTTTTAACTTGGTCAACCTTAATTCTTTTTTATATAAATCAAACGACATCATTTTGGTTAAAAAAATAGTCAACGGGTTGCAATTAGATTTTTGACCGGTTCAATCAGGTCACACGGATTTTTGACTTCCCTTATTTTCTCTCAACCCCAGCCCGGTTCCAGCCCCGGGTCAGCCGGGTCCCAGGTCGACCTGTCGAGCCACGTTTTAAAACTATAGTCATAAGACCAGGATAACCTCATAAAACACAAACCACAAAATAATTTATGAAGCCTAATTTCC
Source organism: Populus trichocarpa (assembly GCF_000002775.5). Taxonomy (NCBI): domain Eukaryota; kingdom Viridiplantae; phylum Streptophyta; class Magnoliopsida; order Malpighiales; family Salicaceae; genus Populus; species Populus trichocarpa. Next base: position 10,366,928 of record NC_037287.2, on the reverse strand, counting down.
CATCAACCCAATATGAAAAATGATGAAATTGAAAATTCAACTAAAGAAAGGACAAAAAAAACTCGAGTCAAATAGACTAATCAGCAATCTGAGTCATAAGATCATAATAATCTTATGGAAAATAAATATAAAAAAATAAAGCCTAATACCCAATAAAACCAATATTAAATGATTAAATTGAAAGGACAAAAAACGACAAAAAAGTGATCTAAGTCAACTAGCAAAACTCAGGTCATAAAACCGATATAACTCCATATAAAGTAAATAAAAAAAATTATTAAGTCTAATTCTCAATCAACTCAATGTTAAAAGATTAAATTGAAAAAAATCCAATTAAAAAAGGCCAAAAAATTATGAGTCAACCCGACTAACCTGCAAAACTTACAACTTAAATTATGATATCATGACAACCTTATAGAAAGTAAATAAAAAAATAATTATGAAGCCTAATTCTCATTTAACTCAATGTTGAGAGATGAAGTTGAGAATTTTTTAAAAAAAAAGATAAAAAAAATAACTCGAGTTAACATGGCCAACCCGTATAACTTGCTACTACCCGAATCTGATATCAGGATAACTCCATAAAAAATAAGTTTAAAAAATATAAAGTCCAATACTCAGTAAACACAATATTAAAAATAAAATTGAATTAAAAAAAAATCTTCAAAAAATTCGACAACCAAAGTAAAATAGGCCTTTACATATCACTGTTTATTACTTCAATGAAATATATATATAAAAAATTAGTGTATGTTAATTTTATTTAATAGAAATGAATAATGAAATGGAAAGGTGTTTTTTTTTTCAAAACTAAAAAAAATTGGATGTTTCTAGAGAGACTCAAAGGTATGAAGCCATAAACCGAGCGATCAGTTGAAGATTTGATTCATGCCTTGATGACAAATTTAATGTGCTATGCCCCTTTGAAGTTTAGATACTGTGGGCCTTTTTGACGTTAATTATTCAACGTGCAACGCGTCGAGTCTCTTTAATAGCGTGAACCCTCAGCCAAGATATGCATAAAGTGATGGTGCGTGCAGCTGTCATCTGGTAGATATTTTGAATCTTTCTGTGACGAGAGCACTCGAAATCCAATTTTACGCCATCTTCTCGGGTTATGATTCTCCTGCTCCATCCACGCTTGGTAGGGTGCCACTGCCACTCTTAAAATGCGATCCCATTTCAACCACTCATCATATTCGTACGTGCTCGACCGTTCCAGATTGGGAAATGGTGAGTCCAAAAATGGCTGTGCTGTGTTCTCTTGCATGTATCTCGATGAAGCTCTGGTTCTTGGCTGGGGTTGATTTAATTATAACAAAAATTAAATGATTCGAGGAAATTATTGTAAATCAAGATAGCTGTAATAGTAATTTTACTTCTAAACTTTTTTTCCGAGCTGATAAACATTTATTTGGTTTTTTTTTATAAGAATATTTAGGTTTTTTTTAATTTTCAAGTATGTTTTTAGCTTCAGAAAAAACAAAAATAAGCCTTTTATTTTTTTGGTATTTTGGTATATTTACATGTGTATTTTGTATAATGATAAGGATCAATGAGTGTTTTAGTATTTTCACAGTGTATTTGTTATTTTTTAATAGAAAAAATGTGGGCGCGTGTTCCTCATGCTCTAGCGAGTGGGCGGCACCTACGCCATTAAAGAGGCGTGTATGATGCTTTCCAGTGGTCAAATCTGGTCATTCGCTGTCTAATTGGATGCGCGGTCGTGTTCTTTTTCACATGATGTGACGCGTACAGATAAATAATTGTTGGATTGCCGCCGATGATCGATTATTTATGTTTTTTTTTCTTTCCTTACAACTAAAGTGTACAATTATCCTCTTTGTTTGTTATTTGTTAAATCAGACGTGTTTGTCAAACTTAGACTCCTCAGGTCTAGCATAGTTGTTGCTAAACCCACACATCCTCAGTCTTATAAAATTAATCCACTTGATTAGGTTTAATAACACTATTAAAATATTTCCCGTACTTTTAATATATATTTTTTATTCTTCATATTTTTCATATATTTTCTTATAATTTTTTAAAAAAATTAATATTGATTCAGAACACTGTCCAATTATCTAGTGGATATAAAGTTGTCTTGGATTCGTAAATTGTTTTATATATATCCACGAGAAAAAGAATCGATTTGGGATCTAGTGAAAGAGATTATAGAAAGAACACAGTAAGGTGAAGACTGGTTCTTAAATGACATTAATCATAATCACTGTAAGGAAACAGAGTGACACTCTTTGTTACAAATATTGAGAATTTATATGCTGAATATTTGTTTAAAGTAATTATTTCTTTTTTCTTTCATAGACATATTCAAGCCACCAATTAGGTCACTAATAATATTTCAAATCTGGTGCTATTTACACTGTATGTGGGTGTGATTACCATATAATACTGAGCAAGGCTAAATTGTTCCTCATTGCAAGTTTACAGCAGCTTTTATTGCTAGCGGGAGTCGAATTTCAGCTTCCACTTCATAATGCAGCTCATTGATGAGGAGGAGAAAAGCTTGTTTCTGCTTTTATTGTTTCAGCTTCCACTTCATAATGCAGCTCATTGATGAGGAGGGGAAAAGCTTGTTTCTGCTTTTATTGCTAGCGGGGGTCGAATTTCAGCTTCCATGCATAATGCAGCTCATTGATGAGGAGGAGAAAAGCTTGTTTCTGCTTTTATTGCTAGCGGGGGTCGAATTTCAGCTTCCACTTCATAATGCAGCTCATTGATGAGGAGGAGCAAAGCTTGTTTCTGCGACACCGTGCACTACTCCATGACAATTGTTAACTGGGGGCGGGGGGCTCGAGAGAAGACTTCCCAAAGACGAGCTGGCATGGCAGCAGAGGAGGGTCAACTCAGTCATGAAAAATGCTAACCAGCTGTCAACAAGTTAGAGTTTGGCTTCTTTTGCAGGAAGACCCAACTCACCATGCATCACTTCCTTTCAATCCTTCCATTTAGGAAGACCCAACTCACCATGCTCACGGATCCAAGATTCTGCTGATCACGGACTCGAGATTTTGGCAGTGACAAGAAGTTTCAAACTTTAAGTGTTGGAATTACCAAGGAATGAAAAATGAATTGGGGCAGCCTAGCAGAACACTAAATTTTGTAAACATAAAAAGTACTAGGATATTATAAGCATTAAAATTAATGTATATAATTAACGACAGTAATGTAAGTAATAAGGAATCTCCAATTAGCCTGTTGAAGCCTGGCCACAATGTGTGCTGGATTTCCTTCTCCTGTAAAGTGTAAACTATAGGTGTCTGCAAGTAGAGAGCAAGGTTCTCAATTTTATTTTGGTAGGTATTATGTTTTTTTAATTGGATTGGAATGTTTTGATTTTATAGCGGCATTTCATTTTGAGATTATACTGTTTATATATAATTCAATAAATATAATTCAAATTCAAGATAAATTAAATATAAATTATGCACTACAAACACAATGTCAAATAAATATAATTTTAAAATTTAAAATATTCCTAAATAGTCAAGATTAAATAGAAATTTAACTTAAACAAAATACCAAAATATTATGGAAGTAAAAGCTATTTTTTTAACCCTTAATTAAACTATAAGTTTTGTTTGTTACCCCTTTAAATTCCCTTCAATTTACTCATTCAATATAACAAGGGGTTATGTTTTTTTTAGGGATAATAAGAAATAGTCCGGTGCTTTTTATATTATAATTGTATTGAAAAATATATTTTTATTGTGATATTAATGGAGAATTATTTTTTGATCTCTTAACATTTTATAAAAAAATGTGCAACTTATGTTTTATTCAACCAAAGAAATGGAAGGAATGTAATAGATATTGGTGTCAATGAAAGTTTGTTAGGAAAGAGGAGTTTAATGAAGATGAATTTGTCCTTTGACTATGCCAAAAAAATAGATTAGGGTCCATGAATTTATTATTATTATTATTGTTTTGTTTGATTTTTTATTTTTAGATTGATTAAAGATTGTTTTGTAGATGAAAATGGAGTTATTAATATTTATATAGTATTTTTTATGATTTATTTTGATTAAAATAAGTTGAAGTTTGAGTTTGTTTTAAAGGTTTTTTAAGCCTGAAATGAAACATGTGAAATAAAACTGTAATATTTCAGTTGAAATTTATCTGAAAAAATTAGAACAGACCAAGATTTAAATTGATATAAAAATTATTTTGTTTTGATCTATTTCTTGAATCGATACAAAATATTTCAGTAATTCCAGATAAAATGAAATGAAATTGACAAATCTTGATAGTGAGTGAGTAGCAGAGTCATCAATAGGCGGCAATACAGGGTGGCGGAGTATGGCAGGTGGCAAATAGAACAGAAACGCCGCCAGGGTCTTCTCTTGAGATGAGATGAGGTAAAAACGAGTTCTCAATTCCCGAAGAGCCCCAACCCCAAAAGGTGATGTCTTTGTCTCTGTCTCTCTTGACACAGCTGGCTACCCCATACGTGCGTTTCTAGATGCTTTCCCACGTATGATTACTTGGTCCCACCATCTCAGCTCTGGGTCCTGCAGTTTACGAGAAAATGAATGGACTGCGAGATCTTATTTTAGGAATTTGTTTTTCTTTTTTTCTCTTTTTGATAATTTAAACAGGTTGGTTTGATTTAATAATTTTTTATATATATATGAATATTGCTGTAAAACTAATGTATCAATAAGCATATAATAATAAAATAATATAATTAATAAATAGTAAATAAAATATATAAAATCAATAAAAATTAGGGAATGAAGATGAAACACTTTTATTTTATATAAATTTATAGTTATATTTGTATAATATTTTCTCAATAATATTTCTATTTATAGGTATCTATACATAAATACTTGTAAGCAAAATGTAGATTTAAATATATTTGGAGAGATTTAAATGAACTTAATGATAATAAATGAATATAATAATAAAGAGGTATATATATATATATATATATATTTTATAATAAATATAATTGTCTGAATTTTTTTACTGTGAAAATTACAATCGAGACGAGATTGCCTTGATGTGCTGATATTAAAAATATTTGATATTGTCTTTCAAATAGAGTGAGGTAAAATTTAAAAATTATTTTATTTAAAATTAATTATTTTATATTTTTAGATTGTCTTTGATGTGCTGATATTAAAAATATTTTTTAAAAATAAAAAATATATTATTTTAATATATTTTCAAATAAAAAATATTATTACTATATTTCCAAACAGCTCTTAAAACTTTTTAGTTTGATATAATAATCATCATGATCTATGGAGTAGGCTTGTCACCAACCTTGCTTTCTCAAATTTCCTTTTGTTTGAGTTTTGAGTAACCAAAAAGGTATTAGAGAAAGTTCGGTAGTGCAGTCAAAATATTATTTATTTAATATTTGATTTGTTTTATTTAAAATTAATTATTTTTAATATTTTATATTTTTTAAATATACTAATATTAAAAATAATTTAATATATTTTTAAATAAAAAATACTTTAAAACACAATTTCTATCGTATTTTCGTACAACCTTAACAATCGCAGATGACAATCTCAATCCCGTAGAACTGAAAGCCGGTTCTTCAATATCGGATAGGAGTTGAAGACAGTTCTCATTTTCTATGGTGCTCAATCCTCCATATATATTCCTCGATGTCCCCATCCATCCGTCTATCGAAATTTAGCTATCCCCATCAAACTTTCTCGGTACATTGTTTCATATTACTTTCCACCTTGCTAGTTTTCTCTTTTTAGTGGATGGACGGTGCCGAAAAGAATGTCTTCAACAGCCAGAAATAATAATCCTTTTCTTTTCGACCAGAGAATAATAGCAATTGTTTTAAGTGTATGGAAGACTAGTTTCGAGAGCTGGGGGCACCGAGATTGACCACTTATCACTACAAACAAGGAAAAGGGCGAACCACTTCAAAGTTTGAGACTTTTTGCCACCTACCAACCACCGAGCAAATAAAGGGGAGTCCTATTTAGTGATTGGAAATGGATACCGAATTATTATTATTTTTTTCGTAAAAAAATAGAGTGATTATGTGTGTTTTTCTTATGAACTCAAATGTAAATTAAAAACCTTAGAAACGTAGTACTTTGAGTTTCACAGATAAAATTAAATAATACTATTAAAAGGCAATTTACTAGCAAATTTAAGGTTACTATCGTTTTGAACCCTCTTTTTTCTCAAATGTTACGAGTTTCAAAGAAAGCTAATTTAGTCGTTCTGTAAAATTGATTTTCCCTCTTTCAGTAATTAAAGCTAAAATCTTTAAATTAAAATCCGTTTAGCGTGACTTATAAAAACATAACCCCAGCGATCTTGTTTCACAGATAACTTGCGATAAAAATAAATTAAAATTACTTTAAGTTATAAATATATTTGGTAAGAATAAATTAAATCATTTTTTTAAATAAAAGATGTGGTGTAAGTTAGAGTTCAAAAGTAAAAAGTTAAAAACTATAAAATTTGATTAAATTACAAATTTTAATTTTGATTAAAAAATGTTTTTAACCAAAGATAATTATGACTTTTCTATAAGTCAATTTTATTTTATTTTTAAAAAAACTTGAATTTATTTAAAAAAATCATACTAAAGCGAGATCTTAATATAATTCTTCTAATTTTTGCTTTTATCGTGCTCTAATAACATTTTATTGCTACATTTATATGCCATGCTATGTGTTACAGGGTCAAATTTATGAGGATATGTCGATGAAAAACACTTTTGGAAAAACACGAGTAGTAATAACCTGTGGGATAGTGTTGAAATTGACAGGAGTGGCGAAATCAGTAATAATGTCACAGTTTATAGCATTTTTTTTATTAATATAGATGTCCGGTTAATTTGTGCGTACTTCGACTAATCACATAGATTTTGAAATTAACGACCATGTAAATTTCTAGTGACCCTAAGATTTATAAAACTCGAACTGATAACCTCTAAGACACAAAATCAAAATAAGATTTACAACATTCACAATAGGAGGTTCGTGTGATCTGGGACTTGACAATCAAGACATGCAGAAACACAACAAGATCGACAACAGGAGTGTTGATAGTTGGGCAGTTAGTTCGTGGAAGACAAGCCAAGCTAGGGAGGGATAATTATTGGCATTTTCTTATATAAGGAAGAATTGGCCAAAACATATGGACATTTGTCATGATCTTTATAGGAAACTTAGGGAGCATTTTCCATTGTAACCTCTCCTATTTTGTATTATAAGTGGATTGTATATATTGTGTAGCAAGTTATCTAGGTATTCAGAACTTTGTGGTTTGTGCATAACACACACAAACTTAGCAAGCATCTGTGTTCATTGAACTAACATAATGTTAGATTGACTTGACACAATCTTGGTCGATGTACCATGTAGTCTGATAATTTTTTTTCAGGAAACAGGTAGCTCCTAGGCAAACATAATTGAATTGATAAAAGAGATGCCACTCCCTGACCGTCTTTCGAGTTGTGAAAAACATTAGCCAAATCCTCTCGGGATATATTTTTCAACTATTGATCGAACTATTACTATAAATATTATTTCTCAAAAAAAAAAACACTATAAGGATTTGATTTCCCAAGAGTTGAAGAAATCTTGGATTTTTTCTTCTTTTGGACGAGCTGCCAAGGGCCATGGTCATTGTTATCGTCAGTTGTGGGTTGAGGGTGGAATATGTTGATCAATCAAGTGTTTAACCTGAGTCCCCAAACCTGTTTATGGGCCGTAGTGGGCCATTTCGTGCATTTTCTGGGCTTTTAGGACCTGAGAAAGCAAAACATTGCGAAGCAAAGGAACAAACACCGTTAATTTCAGTTAAAGGTACTTGGCTCCATACCCCCTCCCATGCCATGCTTTGCTTAAGAAAACTTTTACTGTTTCGTGAGGCACTCCTATATTTTGCTTGCTGAGACAAAAAAAGAAAGAAGAGGTTACTTGGTAGCGAAATATTCCAACCTAATGGTGGAAGACCAAGCAAGCATTGGATCGCATTCGATGCTTTCTTAATTATTCACTGCTCTGCAAAGGTTTAGATGTCTGCCTTTATTTATCTTTTTCCTTGTTGCTTTTTTTTCACTCGTATACAATACAGCTTTCTGCTGCCAGGCTCACTTAATTTGGACAGACTCGGACTCTGCAATCTCTTCCTGTTTCAACAATTATTACTCTGTCATGGGCTCGTCTTGCTTTTGGGTCGTTGATAGGTTTTCTCGTTGCACTTCTTTTCATTGTAAGTTGTAACCAGTTTGGCAATTTCATTTATCGTGTGCCCCAGTCGTTTTTGTGGAACCTCGAATGACTTGAGAGTTTACCATGATTTCTTGAAATTTCATCAATTCTCGATTACATTTTGAGTTGAAGTTTGTCTCTTAACTCTGCACTTGAATTGTGTCTAGTTTGATAGCAAGTGACTTTGCAAATGCCAGACTAATTGAAGGAGACCTTCAAGTTTTCGTTTACTTTTAGCCATATGATAGTTGCTGGATAAGTGAATACAATTTGATTCTGCAGGAACAGATTTTGTACTCTTGTGTTGATAATTATTTTTGACGAATGCGCTCATTGAGTTGATTGGATATCACTATAAGTCTATATCAGTACATATGTTTAAACAAAAGGAGACTTCTCGGGAGATAATCATAATGAGAGGTAGTGGAGAAGGTGAGGAATCTTCAGACTCGAAGCGTTCTCAGCTAGGAAAAGTAAGGACAAAATCTATCCATCCACCCATTGAATCCCAGTGGCTTCTCCATCCTCCAGAAGAAATTAAGCCTTCTTCTTCATTGCCTAAACCAGGCATCAAGTCAATGTTAAATTACCCTCGCAAGATTCGGAACTCGTTGAAGAAACTTGGAAGGGGCAAAAGCTTGCGAATAGTCCTTGAAGGAGTTCACGATCCAAAATATGAACAACTTGTTGATTCTCTCCGTGAACAACTTTTTGTTGAAGGTCATCTAATGGAGAGGCAAACTGACTATCATTCTCTTTTAAGGTAAGTTTGATCGTATCAGTTTTAGTTTTATTTCCTGAAATGATATATTGTAAGCCAATATTCTTGGTTATTGACTGTTAATTTACGATAAGATGGTGTTTAATGTAATGCCTGTCAGGTTTCTCCGGATGAGAGACTTTGATCTTTCAAAAGCAAAGGACACGTTTGTGCAATATCTCGCGTGGCGTGAGGAATATGGGGTTGATGAAATTCTGAAGGTGAAGAACGAATTTATTTGTTACCATATATGTATGGTTTGACAATTGACATTCAAATCCAACCATTCCTTTTACATTAACTTCTGCCATATCGAAGTCGACTCTTGCCTTTGTCTGTAAATTCTTCAAGGGGTTCATTTGTTTGGAACTCAGTGCAGGAATTTAAGTTTGAAGAATATGCAGAAGTAAAGAAACGTTATCCTCATGGATATCATGGGGTTGATAGAAATGGAAGACCGATATACATTGAACGGCTCGGAATGGTAGACCTTAATGCGCTGTTGCAGGCAACTACAGTTGACAGATTTGTCAGATATCACGTGTCGGAACAGGAGAAGACATTAAATATTAGGTTCCCTGCATGTTCAATTGCAGCTAAGAGACATATAGCATCCATCACAAGTATTTTAGATGTGAAGGGAGTGGTGAGCATCGCATTCAATACTTGTATCTTGCAAATTATCAGCACTGAGAAAGAGTTACTTGACCTATAAGTCATAAGTTCTGTCTCTTTTCTGTCTGTTCATGTTGGGGGAAACCATGTGATCGTTTTGTTAGTTAAGTTTTAATTCCGAGCCTTTTTGCGGTATGTCCTGATCAATAGTTTGATTCTTGCCTTTGCTTAGGGAATGTCCAATTTCTCAAAAACTGCGAGATCTCTCTTTATGGAAATTCAGAAAATTGATAGCAACTACTATCCAGAGGTATAGCTTTTCTTTGAAGGTTTAGTTAGATTGATGAAGGTCTTAATGCGGCAATAGGGCAATCTCTTAAAATAAAGAAGAACCATAAACACAAAATGATACTATCACAAGTCCAGGACGACTTCTTTTGTTTTAACATCTTCTAATCATCTTAATTATTTATTTATTTTGAAGTATCCATGCTTTTCGGCTAGCCATGGAAATTTCATTTTGCAACATTTGATCTTTTTGACCTCCCCTTTTCCTTTTCCATGCTTTCTTTTTTACTATAGTTATTAGATGGGAAAGCATGCCAAGACATTCTAGGTGGACAAGTTTGATAGAGTTAGTTCATATATAGTAGCTTCCATGAACTTTGATTGGATTTAGGAGACATGGCATTCCAGCTCTGACAGCTGCAATCATGCTGTAGAAAGATGTACTTCAGCGATAGTTAGAATATGCACTGGTTTATTGTTGAGCAATATTCTGCTTAAGCAAATGGTATCCAGATATCATGTGCTGTGAATAATTCACATTTTATTATTTTTTTACTATCTTGGAAAATAATTAAGCTGATATGTTTTCTGTAAAACGATTTTTAAGTTCAGCCATTGATTTTGTTTAAAGTTGTTAATCGAGAGGTAACTCGGCAGCAGTCTCATGGGTCATTGATTTCAGAGAAACCCTAGTTGATGTACTAGTTATCGTATTCATTGTATTGCCTGGATTTTGAATTTTTTAAGGATCCCTGATAGCTTCAGGGAAAAAACTGCGTTGAAATTTTGGAAGCCAAAAAAAAAAACAAAACAGAATTCGATGTGTAAATGACATCGAGTGCAAAGATTGACAAGCAGGATGGAGGTTATGCTTATTTCTAGGAAGACCAAGTGGTGCTGTGTTTTCAAGAGTAAAGCTTGGGTTATTTTTCGTTCTATGAGTCGTATCAGTTAATAATTTTTGGTATGGAAATTTTCAGATTCTGAATCGGCTCTTTATAGTCAATGCTGGAAATGGGTTCAAGATGCTGTGGAAAGCACTCGGGGCTTTTCTTGATGCACGCACATTAGCGAAGATTCATGTGAGGATTTTAAAAACACAATTGCATTTCGCTTCCCAAGCTGCACGAATCAAGTGTTTGTTCCAATTGCAGGTTTTGGGATACAACTATCTAAGTAACCTGCTTGAAGTAATTGATCAGAGGTGCAAGTCCATGCAAATCTTCGGCATATATATAAATTATTGTTCTGAAAGCATTGTTAACTTCGGATACGAATGTTTCTTTCATATGTTAGCACCACTAAGTCTTCCTATTTCCTCTACAGTAATTTGCCAAGTTTTCTGGGAGGTGACTGCACATGTTCTGATTATGGTGGCTGCCTGTTTAGTGATAAAGGACCTTGGCAGAACCCTGAAATTCTAGAAATGCTCCAGGTTAACTTCTGAGTGCAGGAAACACTCCCTTAAACCGTTTTACATATTTACCAACCTGAATTCAGTCGAGACTTCCGCGAATATTTAATTTCTTCCTTGCAGTCAACTTCTATAATGGAAGAGATTTACGATAGTGAAGCAGATAGTGATGTTGCTTCAGAGGAGGCTATGGTAATTTATCAATACCTTACTCAACCATGTTATATCTGAGTACACTTGCAATGTTGATCAGTTGATCGCCTACAGGCTCTCTAGAATAGTGCTTTTAATATGATACGATAGAATTTCAACCTCTCAGCCAACATTTTCCTGCTGAATAATGCAGGAAACAAGCCAAAATGAAGACTGCGGTGACGGAGGAAACACCGAGGCGCAAAAAATCCACGCACTGGAAGTTGCACTTATGGACTCCAACAAAGTAAGTGATATGCACACAAGTCACAACTTGCTTCTGACAGGTTTAATATACGGCAGGTACTGTTGCTGAATAACAGGTTGTGTTACAGGAAATCCAAGCATTGAAAGCCGCTCTTGACAACACGAAGGCGGTGAGCCTAGAGATGTTTGTGGTTTACTGCTGCCAATTTCTATCTCGTCAAGTTTTGTTTATCTAATCATTCTTTCGCCTCACAGGTTTTGGAACGACTTGAACAACACATTAAAGCATTGAGAGTTTAAGATTATAAGCCAGCGTGCCGAGTCCTAAATTCTGGTGCTGCTATATATCTTAATTATCTCGTATAACCACAAAAATCAATGATAATGGCGAAAGAAGAGCTTTCTGAAGGTGCTGCATGCAGCGTGCTGATGACTCTGCGGTGCAGTGATAGGCTGATTTTACTTTATATTCTACTGGTTAAATTTCGATGCAGAGCACAGGTCCAATCTGAACAAACTTTAAAAATTAATTTATTTATGGCTTAGAGTATATTTTTTTTTAAAAAAAAATAAAATTCCATCAACCCTTAGTCGATGAACATTTAAAGAAAAATATTTTAACCTCCATAAAATATTTTCTCTATACCATTAACTTCTACTATCATTATCTTATTATTAATATAACAATCATTTTATTATCATCTCACTGTAACTCTTCATGACTATCACTATACATATCACTAAGTCAGGACTCGAAGGAGAATCTTATATGAGCATGCTCATCTTGACAGGTAAGACGCGTTTTGGAGCCATACAAGGCTGCCAAGAACAAATCCGTGAGACCCATGGGCCAAAGAGGACAATATTTTACTAGTAGGATAGGGTGTTATATTGGTATCAGAGCCCGACTCACTAGTTGTATGGTAATGCCGACGGGGTCGTCGGGCTCATTAAGAGGGGTGGATTATAATATCTCACGTCAGCGGGTGAGGACTTAGAGGAGGGCCTTATATGAGCATGCTCCTTGACTAGTAAGACGCGTTTTGAGGCCATGTGTGGCTGCCAATAACAAATTCGTGAGGCCCATGAACCAAAAGTGGACAATATCTTTCTAGTGGGGTGTTACAATCACAATTATTCTATCGTCATCACTCTATTATCATTGTTGGCTGCTATCTTATTGTTGTAACCCATTTTTGGGTCCCCGCACAAAAAGAAGAAAATACAAAAAAATCAAAAAAATATATGTTCAGAAAAAATAAAAAAATAATAACAGTGAGAATAGGATGCCGGAGCGTCCAGACAATGGTCAAAATCTGGTTGAGGAGGTTCAAAAATACAAAGATTAAAATTTGGCAGTATTTTGTTGACTGGTGATAGCCCTGTTGATGAAGAAAATTTAATTTGAGGAAGAAAAGTCCAAAATCATATGTTTATGGACTCAATTAAATTTTATTGAAGATTTAATTGAATTTATGGAGGGTTTGATTGCAAGAAAAATTAATTTTGGAGTAAATTTGGGCTTCAATTGGAAGAAATTAAAGTTTTGGGGTCAAATTATATTTTTTGAGAGTTAATGTAGTCAAATCAGGGGCTTAATTGCGTAAATATTGAAGTTTGATGGCCAATTAGGGACTTAATTGAAGAAATCCGAAACCAAGGACCAAACTGGAAAAGGCGCGTAAATAGAGGGACTGTAATTAAAACCATATCAAGGGCCAAATTGAAGAAATTAGAAGTTTATTGCTCAATTGAGGGTCAAATTGCACTAATTCAAGACCAATGATCAATTTGGAAAAGGCGGCCAACTTCAAGGCCAGCGATTGAATTTGGCAAGGATGTAATTGAATTGATTTTTACAATTAAAATTGTAATTGAGGACGCAATTGAACAAATCACAAATTGAGGACCAATGTGAACTCTGACATATTTTACCGCCTTTTCATACACTGTTCATTAAAAAAAAGGGGGTGAAACAGTGCCGTTTTGAAGGCCATGTGGGTCTTCTTCTTCCCCTGGACGCGCGAAACAAGGGAGGAAGAACAAGATCTTTTCTCCCTTGTTTCTCACCGACTTCCCCTCCCCTGATGATCCAAAAAGACGCCGATCAAGGGTCCCTCCACCTACACAGCTTTCCGTGTGTTAGCGTTAGGGGAGAAGAGGTGTCCCTAGGGTGGTAGAGGGGCGACTGAATAGTGGTTGCCCCGTCCATCCTACACCCTTGCGCCATTGATTGGGCAGGGGTGTAGGCCTCCGTTCTCCTTTATAAATACAGGTGAGAAAGGGGACACAGAAAAAACGAGAAAAAAAAAGAAGGAGAGGGAGAGAAACATAAGGATAGAAAAAAAAAAGGGAGAAAAACAGAGTAAGAGAGAGAGAGCAAGCAAAACAGAGAAAAAAGAAAAAAAAAAAAAGAGAGGGGAGGGGAAAACGAGAAAGAAGAGGGAGGACAGAAAGAAAAGAAAAAAAGAAGAAGAAGAAAAGGGACAATGGTCTGAAGACCGAAAGAAAAAAAAAGAGAAAAAAATAGAGGAGGGAAAGGAAGAAGAAGGAGCAGCTCCGCCGGCCACCGCAGTCACTCCACCGCGACAACAACACCGCCGCCGCCAGCACCGCATCGACGCCACCCCAGGTAACCTCCTGCTGCCCTGTTTTGTTTACTCTTGCTCAGCCCCTGCCCGCATTTGCATGCAGAACGTGAATAATTCACGTTCTGCAGCAAATGGTGAGGGGGCTGGTTACTGTGTTGTGCACAGTAACCAGCCCATTTGGTTTTGGGCCGGGTTAGGCCCAGCCCACTGATCTTGGCCGGGTCCGACCCATTTAAAAAAAATTAAAAAAACAACAACAAATATTTTTCAATATTTGTGATTTCCCCGCGTGTATTGTTTTATGCAGTTTTGTTTAATCTCAGTCTGTTTTCTGTCATTTTGAAAAATACGAATCCGGTATTAAAATACCTGGTTTTCGTCAAAACTTCCAAAAATTAAAAAAAAAATTAAAAAAAAAATTTGTGCATACGACCAAGTGTCTTAAAGCTAAAAAATCATATTGTGTTTGTCATGCACCAGCAAAAAATGTTTTAGCATGTATTTTGACTTTAATAACCAGTTTATTAAAGTCAAGAAAACATTGGCTAAAATTTCAAAAACAACAAAAATTTTTTTTTGTTTATCTTTTAGTATCTGGGGTATGACATTACACGTAATATGTATTTTGGATATTAAATTCTGTTTTTTTCGGACGTAGAACAGTTAGGTTTTACTCCATTAAGATAAGAACCTCCTTATTAAGGAGGGCTTTTCTTTTTTTAGTTTAACGTGGGTGTCCGGGCCAGCTTGCGCGCACCTCGACTAATCTCACGGGCCCTGAAGTTAACGACCATATAGGCCTCCAGTGGCCATCATATGAGCAACCATATGGCTCGAACCTGAGATCACAGAGGGAGCAAACCTCTTGATCCCAAGCTTTTACCACTGGGCCACCACCTAGATGGTTTAAGGAGGGCCTTTCTTGAACTTTAAACATACCAACAATTAGAAAATGCAATAAGACCATAGTTTTTTATCAGACATTAAAACAATATAGCTTACCATAGGATGGCGTAGTTGAGATGCTAATACATTCCCTTTAAGCAACCAGTCTCCGTACTCGATCTCTGAGACCAGTTAGGGTTCCTAGTAACCAGAATACTAGGTGGCGGCTCCCAGTCCATATTTTACTGATAAGAGGCAAGAATTCTTTGCCTCTCCACATTTGCCAGATAGACCATTACATTTTCCCTGAGAATGATGGACGATCGCCGCGACGCCGCACACGTGCGACACTTATTACCAATATAACCATCATTTTATTATATCTCACAATTATCTTTTAAAATTGTCATCACCACCACAACAATCACCATTATCTCACTATCACCATTATAATAAATGTTGTTGTCACCACTACTATATTATTAAGTAATTATTATTGTCGGTATCACAACTACCATAACAACCATTAGTATATGGCCACCAATATTATTAATATCACAAATACTATAAACATGATCATCTATGAGTTGTCACCATAACCATTACTCAGAAACCATGAAAGAAAATTAATTTATTTATGTAAAAATATTTTTTGATATATCCAAGTAGTAAAAAATAACTCATTTTTCTCTGAATTTAGATAGCACCAATTACTTGATGTTTGTTGATGAACCATTTCTCCAGGGCAAAGGATCCAAGACTGACGCCTTGAGAATCGGAATGTTGTGGTTCAAAAGTATTGGTTTTGGGAGGACAAAAAACCATTTGGTTATATTAAATTGTGCTGGACCAAAATTACCATTCTCATTTACCAAAATTACCACTCTCATTTACCACTTTCAAACATACCGTTAAAATTATAAATTACCCCTCGAAATATTTGCTAAGTAAGAATTTGGCAACGTAAACAAGAGTTTTTTTTACTTCAAATCACCTCATTCTAGCATATGCATTTGTTTGTTTACGCACTAAAATTACATTAACCTTATTTGCGAGAGAAAAAGGAAGAAATTATTACCCAGCCATGAAGTTAATTGCCTCCCACATTGGAGACAAAAGATGGCTCTTAGCTTCGCAGCATCTATGTTTTTAAGAGTGTTTTTATAAAAAAATTGAAAAAACTTTATTTTTATTTTTTAAAATTAATATTTTTAAATTATTTTAATATATTAATATTAAAAATAAATTTTAATGAAACAATGCTATTATTGTGGTCAAGAAGAGGGCTATTCTCTCTTGGGGCCCATTGTTAATTCTAGACGAGACTGCCTCCGAGATACTCAATGCATGGTCCACATTTAAATCGAGCTGATTGGAGGTTTTTTCTTTTGACTTTTTGACAAGGAGCTGGTGGCAGTTGAGATTTTTTTGGTTTTTGATTGTACGGTACGACTTGAGATTTATGATTATGGTTGGAGGATGGTAATAATTGTTTTTTAAAATATATTTTTGTTTAAAAATATATTAAAATAATATTTTTAATTATTTAAAAATTATTTTTGATATTAGAATATCAAAATAATATAAAAATGTTAATTTGAAGTTAAAAACATAATTTTTTAAAAAATAATTTTAAAATACAAAAAATAAGAAGACAGGGACCTTTTTGTTTGTGTTTTCAGGAGGGGTGCTACTGTTACATTTGTCTTGATTAGGTGTTTTGTTGTGTTAAATTGATTAAATGATTGAAAATCAGTGTGTACATGTCGAGGTTTTTTCCACGGTCGACGATGGATTGGGTTATTCTTGGTGTCGTTACCTGCAAAACAGAATCTTTGTGTATTTAGGAGACCTTCTACAGTTTGATGATGGAGTTTTAATGGTGTGGAAAAAAAAGGTGCAGGCTTTTTCTGTCGTGGAGCATTGGATCCCTATAAAAATACCTCACCCTTCGACTTACTGCAAAGACATAGTAAAACTGATTAAATTAAAAAAAACTGATTGAAAAATTGAATGGTAATAAAAAACTGATTAAATTAATTAGAATATTAAAAAAATTAACTGATTCGGTTCGATTTCGGTTCTATAAACTTGAAATCAAAAAACCAAACCCATTTGAAATTAAAAAAAAAAAAACACCCAAAAAAACAATATAGTTTTTTGTTTTTAATATAAAAATAATCAAACCGAACTAAAACCGGTCGGTTGGGTTTCGGTTTTTATTCTAAAATAACTGAATCAAAACCGGTCAGTTTGAACCGGTTTCGGTTTTTTATAAAAAAAATTTGATTTTGTTACTCTTATAGGTAAAAACCGAATCGAACAAAAAATAATCACCTCTATACAAAATTCCTTTTTTATTTTTTATTTTTTATTGGCGTAAATGTGTAATATCAATTACTCTTTTTGTTATATAAGAATAACTAATGTTGTCATCCCCAATTTAGTTGTTTTTGTTATAAAATATTTCTTTTTTCTTCAAAATTTCCACCTTGCTTATTTTTTCTATGCAAAAATAAAAATAACATGAGTAAGATCTAGCATGTAATTGATGGGAATAATAAGTAAAAATAAAAAAATAAAAATTTCATTTAAAGACTAAACTAGCTATTTGACCCATGCTTTTAGCTAGTCAAATTATTTTTTGGTGAAAAATGAACATGCAGTTTTTTTCAATGTATTTTTCCACACAAAAATCTAATTATAAATTGAAAAGCTTATAAATGCATTTAATTAAATAACTGAATAACCACATGTGCCACTAAATAAATAAAAAATTGTTAACGTTTCTATTTGACTTGTCTCGCAACGGGTCAAATCATTTTTTTTCTATGCAAAAATCAATACTTACATATAATAAAATAAAGTGAAGATCACGTACATTAATAAAAATACATAAGATCTTAAATTAATTTTTAATGTAGTATAAAAATAAAACAATATTACAACTGCTACAGCGAAACACCATTTACTTTTAGTTTTGTATGATAATTTTTCAAAAACAAAAGTATAAAGAAAAAATTACAAAAACAAATTACAAAAGAATAAAGACAAAAAACAAAAAGAAATGTATGAATAGGTCTAAGTGTAAAGAATAAAAAATAATATTTTTTTCAATAAAAAAATGCAAAGAAAAAAACTAAAAAAAATATTACAAAAAATAAAGATAAAAAAAAGTTAATAAATAACCAAGTATAAAGGGGTAAATATGCTAAGTATAACAAAAAAAAATCTAAAACATATAAATTTGTCCTTATTATGGCACCTGCTACAGTAAAAAAATTGGAATTTTTTCAAATTTGCTATTTATGCAATGAAAGAGAGTTTCCTTAATAACATGATATAATTATAATTAATCCGAAAAAGGGGAGGCCGGAAGTTAAGTTATCAATTCAGTCATGAAATCTCTTTGAAATACATGTAATCAACTTTACTAGATAGTTAGGAGTCACTTCTCGTTTTCCTGAGTTCTTTAGTAGGATTCTTTTTAAGAAAAAAAAATAGCACATTTAAAAATTTAATTTGAAAAACGATACAATTTAAAAAGATTTGCATTATAGTTGACATCTGTAACTCTAACGTTGCATGTCTCGTTAGCAAATTTGAGCATAGCTATTAAACCGGGTTGAGCTCACTAAACAATCGGGTTTTAGATTTTACAAGTTAATTTGAAAAAATTTAAAAAATATTTAAAGTTTTAATATTTTATATAAAAAAATTAAGAAAAAATCCATGTGAATATAGACTATACATGTTATAAATAATAAAGTTTAAAAAAATATTTTAAAAAGTTTTTTTTATCACACATTGAAAAAATATAACTTTTTTCTTGTGAACATAGAGTATATATACGAAATGGATTCAAATTCCACATTGAAAAAATAACTTTTTTCTTGGGAATATGGAGTATATATACTAAAGTACTTCAAATTCCACATTGAAAAAATAATTTTTTTCTTAGAAATATAGTGTGTATATACCAAAAGGGTTTCAAATTTCACATTGAAAAAATAAAATATTTTTCTAATATTTATACAGTGAACTTTAAAAATATGAAAAAAAAGAGGGTATAGAAGAAAAACCACATTTGAAAAAAAAAAGGTCTCATATGGGTTGCCTGGGTCATGTGTTGACCCGCCAGATTGACCAAGTTTTGTCGGGTTGTCGCACCGGCCAGTCTTTTAACAAACCTGAATCGGTTTAGCCACCGGATCAACCGGGTCGATCCTTCGGGCCAGTCCAGGTTTAATAACTATGAATTTAGGTAGCGTCTAGAAGCATATACAAAAATAATAGAAATAGAAGAAACAAGAAAATAAAAATGAGATGGTGACATTATTATTTCTAGTAGTAATATATAAGATAAAATAATTGTCTTTGTATTCTGTTAAGGTAAACAATACAAAAAAAAATATGAAAAATTTTATTTTACTCTTAATTAATATGTATTATTGTTGGCTTGCATATTTAAAGAATATATATATTTTTAATTTAGTTTATATTGAGTGTTGAAATTATTAATACTATAATAACTCTAATTATAAAACCATGACTGGATTGACAAGTTAACCCGGGGCTTAAATTGATCCGAGTTTAAGAAAAAATAGAGGAATAATTAACTCAACCTGACTCGGTAAAAAATTCAAGTCAACCCGAAATAAAACACGGTTCAAAACCTCATTGATTTTTTTGAAAAGAAATTTGATCAAAACAAGGTTGTCATGATTATTAAAAAAAAACATTGGGCCTGTCAAGTTGGCCCTCCAGAACCGTGACCTAAACCTTATCTCGAGTCGACTCTCAGGTCGAATTCTAAAATTATGATAATAATCACTTTTATTTATATGTTGACTCAGTTAATCCATGTTGATCTTCTCAACCCGTGAACTGAATCTTATCCTATTTTACCTTTCATTTGAGTTTTAAAATTATAATAATATTAAAAAATTTTCATTACACTTACTCACAACGAAGCATGGGTCAAAGTTAGTTGCTACAAATATTTATGGGTATTTAAGAATATCTAAAGCCGGGGCCAATCTAGCAAGCAACTACCATGGCAATTCAATTACTGCTTCCTTTCAAGGTCAATTCTCATGTACTCCAGGGAAAAATTTGAGCCTTCGATGTTTTCATTTTAGCGTATTTAAATCATAGATAAATACCAAAATGAAAATTTGGAGAATATTGAAGATGCATACCATTGGTGTCCAATTTTAAATAATATCTTCTCAATTCTCCTTTTATTTTAAAGGATGTCTCTATGTCATTACTCAATGAATATGGAATAAAAATACACTCAATAAAAATAGATATAGAGATAATCCCGAGGGACGTAGTTTAATTGATCAAGTTCTGAGTTTGTTTTCTAAAAGTTATCAATTTGAATTTCACAAATCTCAGAGCCACTAGAAACTTACATGGTCGTTAACTTCATGACCTGTAAAATTAATTGAGATACACGCAAACTAACCCAAACATCCACATTAATAAATAAATAAAAACACAGGATATTTTTTCCCTGTTAAGTAGTAAATGAGGACGATGACGAGTACGGGATCTAGGCGTGAACCTGACTCTCCATTATAAATATCCTCATATGTATTTAAAATAAACGTGTTATTGGATTTATATATGAGAGTTATTGTAAATTTTAATATGTACTTAATATTAAATTCTCATTGGATATTAAATATCAAATATTAATTATAAATATAAAAAAATATTTTTTTCTCTCTCTCTCAAATCCTCTCCAAACCTTATAAAGAAAAAGTTTTTCTTATCTATAGGATGTTTAAGAGTATAGTAGCAATTATTTTTTAAAATATTTTTTATTTTAAAATACATAAAAATAATATTTTTTTTATTTTTTTTAAAAATATTTTTGAAATCAACACATCAAAACAATTAAAAAATATTTAATTTTAAATAAAAAAAATTAATAAAATACTGTTTAGAACACAATTTCAACCCTGCCTTTAAAAAGTGCGGCAAATAAAAGACGCTTACCTAGTAATCATTAATTATAAAAATAATTTAGTTTTTCAGTCAAAAGGTAAAAAAAGTTTTTTTTAGTTTACCTCAATCAATTTACAAAAATCATACCAAATAAAATCTTAGTTTTTGAGATAAATTGTGTAATTTCATAATCTTACGAGGTTAATGTTGGTGGAATAGCTTTTTGAAGAAACTTTAAGAACTGAAATTATGATCCTACAAATAACAAGAACTATAATATACTACATCATAATAATCGTCTTTATAGCAAAATGATTCCTTTCCATTCCCCACGCACGAATGTATATAAATATTATTTTAAATGATTAAATCTACCTTAAATAGACTTATATATAAAAACAAAACAAAACAGCTGCCCTGTATTTCTCATAGCTTCTGTTTCCGTTTTTACATGTTTTTTATTAAAATAATATTTTTTAGTTTTTTCTAACAATTTTAATATGAATATATCATAATTAAAAAATAAAAAAATTATTTTTATACATTTTTAAATAAAAAACAATTTACTCAACAACCCCAAACACCCCTTACACATCATAAATATAAGAAGTAACAACACATTTCAATTCCCAAGCCAAAGGCAAAAGCGAAGCCCATCCCTTCCCTCGCCCCTCTTGTCTCTCTTTCTCTCGATCTGTCCGCCCTTCGATCCATCTCGTTTACAAAACCAAACAGATTCTTATATTTGTTTTTGGATCAATTTTTTTCGAACACCAGTTACTTTGTTTTGTTTGACGAGAAGATGAGCACGGGAGAGCTCCTCGGCATCGAACCTCTTGAGCTCAAATTTCCCTGTAAGTCACCGATGCACGGTTTCCTTCCTTCCCTTCTTCATCTTTCTTTATTTCTGCGTTTGATTTCCATGTATTTTTTTTTGGATTAGTTGAATTGAAGAAGCAGATCTCTTGTTCTCTTCAACTCTCCAATAAAACTGATAATTATGTCGCTTTCAAGGTAAATTGATTTCCCCCTTCATTTCTTTCTTTCTTTATTTCTGTCTGTTTTGTTTTTTATTCATTTGGATCAAAAGGGTTCCTGTCGCGAAGCTCAGCAATAACAAGAACAGTAATGAACTCAAATCCAGTATTTTACAATATAGATTTGTGGGATATTCAAATCTCTAATTATGTTTGATGCTTAGGTCAAAACAACAAATCCCAAGAAGTACTGTGTCCGACCAAATGCTGGGATTGTGTTGCCTCGCTCCACCTGTGATGTTATTGGTGCCCATTTCGTTCATTTTATTATAATGTTTTTTTTTTTAAAATAGACTTTCTGTGATCTGATTTTTAGTGCTGCTTTGTAATTTTTTGCATTGATTTGATTTAGTTACGATGCAAGCACAAAAGGAAGCTCCTACTGACATGCAATGCAAGGACAAGTTCTTGCTTCAAAGTGTAAAAACAAATGACGGTGTCACTGCAAAGGATATTAATGCAGAAATGGTAAACTATGTACTTACATTTAATTTATTTACTTTGCACGTGTGTTTAGTTATGGATAGTGGGGTTATGGCTTGTGGTGATTTTTGGTTGTGCAGTTCAGTAAGGAGGCAGGGCATCATGTCGAGGAGTGCAAATTGAGAGTGCTTTATGTTTCTCCCCCTCAACCACCTTCTCCTGTTCAAGAAGGGTCTGAGGAAGGGTCATCCCCCAGGGGTTCTGTGTCGGACAATGGGAATGTTACTGGCACTGATTTATCTACTGTGAGTACATGAGACTATCTTTTATTGATGTTGTCATTGTGACCTTCCATCATCCTAAAGGTATCGATGCCTTGCTTTTTGTTGGTGAACATAGGCAACAAGGGCATTTGTTGAGCGGCTTGAACCTCAAGAAAAATCTTTGGAGGTAAAATTCAGCTGCATTTGTTTACTGATAAAAAATTTACATGCCTTGTTGGGTAGCTTTGCTAGCAAGTTCAGTTGTATTTTCATGGATAGGAGCTACTATATGTGTACCTCACCCTATTATACATGTATAAGAACTGTTCCTCCAGCTTTTGTTTAACTTATGGTTTCTAAATCAGCTAATCACCCATGTCATTTATCAAGGTCCCTGTTGAGTTACTGACAGCTAATACATTCTACATCTATACTGAAATGGTTAAGGATGAGGTCAAGCTGGCTTTGGTCTCTATTTGACCAAGGTGGTCTGTGACAATGTTATTTTCTTCTTTATATGGGCTTGTTTGGACCCCTAAGCTATTACTTCTGCATAACTCGCAATCGAGCTTTTAAGTTCTAGTGACATATCACTTGGTGTTTGAAGCATATGGGTGTTGATGATCGCTACCTGATTTTAATTAGGTTTATTGGAGTGGTGAAATAATTGGGTGTAACTTCAGTCCGGCCAGGATTGCTGCAATGATTGTTTATTCTTTCTGTAGTTATGACTATAATGTGATATCCATCAAATTAGTATTTTCTATCTTCCATTTGGAAAGTTGCAATTTTCTGGTAGACTTTTTATCTAGTTTTAACTTTGCTGTAATTTTTGTCACATTGGGGTTCCTTCTCTAGAGACATTCCTATTTCTTTCTTTCTGTAATTCATCCTAGATGGATAGATTGAATTCCTTTTCATGTGCTCCTGTGAAATTAGATTCTAAATCTATCTATTGAAATTTAATGTTTATGGTTGATACTCATCATGTCATTTATTTGTGAGTAATCATAAAAATAGTAATCTATGCAACTCTCTCTCTCTCTTCCTCTCTCGCCCCCACTCACCCACACACGCACTTGCTATGTGGTTTAACTTGCCATTTAATTCTGTATATGCTGTTATGCTACAGTAGGATTGCATCTGGTGATTTTTTTTTATGAATCGCATGTTGTGATCAAGGATGTGATAAATTACTCTGTAATAAATACTTTGCTTAATTGCAGGCAAGAGCCCTTATTTCAAAGCTGACTGATGAGAAGAATAACGCAATTCAACAAAATAACAAGCTGCGTCAAGAATTGGTGAGTCATTACGTATCATTTGGCAATTCTCTTGTAAGGTTAGATTTTAGGAGATTCAATATTCTGAGTACAAGTCTTGACTTCTCTGTATTGTTTTGTCTCCTTGCCTCTCATTTTCTATGTCCTAGTAGAAGGTCATGTTTGTCGTGGAAAGTGAGAGAAGTGGAAATAATGAAACTATACAGTCTGTCTCTCCTGTCCTTTATTCATATGAAATTCAACCAGAGGTGGCTAAATTTCTGAAATCTGAACATTATTCACTCTAAAATTCTTGCATTACAAGTTAAATATACTTGTAGGTTCTCCAAATCTGTAATGACTATCAGTCCTGGATAGACTACTAATAGAACCGATGCTTTACCTAGGAAAATAAGACATACAATCTGCAACAACATCCTGTTGCTGATATTCTGGAATTTTACACAATGCCAATATATGCTAAAAATTAGAACAAGACTCAATTCTATTCTCAGAACATCATTCAAGGTCCTTTGCCCATGATGCACAAGTTTTGGAGCTCCAAATCAATGCTTGAGCAACAGAATAAGCTTTCCCACCTTCTTATAGTAGTGGACAGGCTGAAACCAGTTACTTTTTCAGCAAACACCAGCATCAGTATCTTAAATTTTTTTTCTTTGGATTTTTCCTGCCTATTTTTAACCATCAAACCGTATCTCCATTTTTTCCTCGGTCAGTAATTATTTGACTTCCAGCTGTTTTTTAGTGAATTTTACAGATATTGCCTGATGTGGGATGAAAATGATAGGTGCTAGTATTGTTGGGTTGTACACGTTAGCTGCATCTCGTCTATCATACTTTTTGTTTGTAATTTTTTTTAGGAAATCCATGTTGACACTTCAGCATCTTTTGCTATGTATTCCTTTTTCTCTAGTCATCCTTCATTGAAAATTTTATCATCCCTGTAATTACTGCTTTATTAATCGATTTGTTGTGAGGTTAATCTTTCATAATATGTGCCCTTTCACCCAACTATTAATGGAAATAGTAAAGAAATTTAAAGCTATGGTGCCATTTAGGCTTGATGGTTTTATCATAAGCTCCTTAAGTTTGAAACAGAGGGTTGGTGCTTATTATAATGTAATTAATATACTATCATCACAGGACCAATCCAAGTAAAAGGACATGTTATGCACCTGGATACTTTGATGGGATGTTTGGTTTGTAATTAGGCTTGGTTTCCGTGACTTCTTTTGTACTTTTATCCATTATACTTTCTGCTATAATATTTACTATCTCATCTTTCCCATTTATTTTTGCCTTCTGTTTCAGTTTCACCATTTTAGCTTTTCCTTGATTTTCCTGTCCTCAGTTCACTCCATAAGTGAGTTTATTAGCTGCAAGTTTGTATAATCAGTTGCCTAAGGACTGCCTTTTTTCTTTCCTCATTCAATCTCTTTAAGTTAGAAAGCTCATATGTAAGAAAGAAAGTTACGAAGTTTTTTATTGTGATTATTGCTGTATATGCCTTTCTCCCAATCCTATGATCTTCAACAGCAGTACATAGTTGCTTAATAACTTATGATGCAGGAACTCCTGAGACACCAAGGCAACAAAAACCGTGGTGGTGTATCGATAATGTTCGTAATCTTTGTTGGCTTGCTTGGCATATTTTTGGGGTATCTCGTGAAGAAGACTTAAGCAGTTGCCCTCTATATATCTTTGGCCAGCAGTTTCTTCATCTTTCCTTTCCTCACCAGTCAAAGAATGATGATGAAAGGAAAAGAAACTAATGAACAGAACTTGGTGGATTTCTTAGTTTTCTGCAACTAGCAAAATTGTTTAGGTCAGGTGATATGTTGTATGTAGCCGCCATGCGGTGTGACCTGTGCTTTTATTGACACCTTCATGAAGATTCTTTTTGTAACCTAAGGTGGATGATTATGCCCCCTCCTCCCCCCCTTCAATTTGAGTGATTCTGGTAATGGGATGCTAAGAACTATTCATAATCTACACAATTTCGTTATGCTGGAAAAACCAGTGAGATGCATGGTGTTATTAGCAAATTCTATTATTTTTCATAAGCGATTTACACGCAAAATTATTATGTTCGGATTTAAAGTACTCGTTTTCTTTTTTGATAATTTTTTTGAAAAATAACGAAATAATTATACGATGAATAGAAGGATACTTTCATAAGAAAAGCCCCAGAAAATATGAAATCCGGAATTCTATCGTGTAAAAAAAGGTGGTGAATTCACTTGTGTGCTGATGGAGGTAATTCTAGAACATTGTTTCTCCACCGCTCTGGAACTTTCTGTTCCCCTCTCTTTTTGTCGAGGATGATTCTAAGCTTCTTATATAATTAAACCCACCCACCCCTCCAAGTTGCTGCACCACCTTAAACCCCACGCCAAAACAAGCAACTTTTCTCTAGTCCAAAACAAAATGGCAACATCTGTCGCTCTAAGGAGAGCCACCGCTTCTCCTCTGTTTGCTAAGCTCACCAACCCTGTTCGTTCCGTCTCTGTTTTTCGTTCCTTCAACACTGATTCTCAGTCTCAGGTCGCCAACACCGGAGGCATTGCCCCAGGTGACTATGGTAGGGTCGAGCTTGATCGCCGCAGTTCCTCTGATCGTAGCCCTGCTCGCCGTGGTGATACTACTCCAAGTTTCTTCTCAGGTACCTGTTATATTTAAGCAAGATTTTAAATTTCCACAACTGCCTGGCAAGAAATCACAGGTGATCGGACTTTTCAACAATTGAGTGAAACACCTGATCATTAAGCACTTTTCAACAATTGAGTGAAACCCCTGAACATTAAACATTTTCAGTAGTTTCATTTGATTAGTAATTAGAGGACAATATACTTGAGGCTTCTTATCAAACTTGGATAGGCTCTGTGATTCGATTTAAGTTAATTCACTCATATTTCCTGCAACAAATTTTCCATAGGAATTTTATTACAAATATCTTTTGTAGTTTTT
This sequence comes from Populus trichocarpa, assembly GCF_000002775.5. Lineage (NCBI taxonomy): Eukaryota > Viridiplantae > Streptophyta > Magnoliopsida > Malpighiales > Salicaceae > Populus > Populus trichocarpa. The sequence continues at coordinate 10,339,817 of NC_037287.2, read as the reverse complement.
GTATATAATGCAACACAAAGAAAATTGTCCAATCCAAGAAATGTAAGATCTGATTTATTTATTTAATATAAATACTTTTTTTTTTGTACACAGATGCGTTCGATCCACTATTCCCAAAGAGGAGTCTAAGCCAGGTCCTGAACCTAATGGACCAGTTCTTGGACAACCCTTTCCTTCCGGCTGCCTCACGGGGTGCTGGAGCTTCGATTGCAAGGCGAGGTTTTGACGTGAAGGAGGACGAGAATGGTCTTTTTATATGCATGGACATGCCTGGGCTTAGCAAAGAGGATGTAAAGGTGATCGTGGAGCAGAATACCCTTGTCATCAAAGGCGAAGAATCGAAGGAAGGCGATGGGAGTGGAAGGAGGAGGTACTCTAGCAGACTCGAGTTGCCTTCAAATCTTTACAAGCTTGATGGGATTAAAGGTGAAATGAAGAACGGTGTTTTGAAGTTAATGGTGCCTAAAGTGAAAGAGGAAGAGATGAAGAACGTGCACGAGGTTAAGATTGAGTGAGGTTTTATTATTTGACAGTTGGTTATGTAGGGGATGTTCTAGCTCCGTGTCTTCGTTTGTTAATCTTTCTTTAGGGTTGCTGCTGCCGCCATGGAAGTCCTGTACTGTGCAGACCAAAAGGTGATGTTTAGATGATAAATAAATTGTAAATTAAGCTCTATTTATGCTGCCTTAATTCGTTATGTATTTCATATAATTCAACGAGTTATTGATTTTTAAAAATAAAAGAATATGTAAAAATCAACATAATAATTATTAGATCTTGTGATTAATAATTAAAAGTGCAAGTGAATTATTTATAGAATAATTTAAATTTAATACATATTCTTTAATGTTAGTGCATGCTATCAAAAATAAGAAAAAAGGGTTTAATTATGCTTTTTCTATCGCGGATAAACGATTTCAGTTTACATTAAACAGAAAAAATATGTAAATCCAGACGTTACATCACATGAGAAACTATTTATTATTGTAAAAAAAAACTTTTATTATAAAAGAAATAGAAGGGATTAATTTAAAATAATAAAGGGACATATTTAAACACCTTATATAACTATAGGGACCAAAACAAATTTTAGAGGGGCCATGGCCCCCTCCCGCCTCTTTTTAGCTCCACTATTATGCCTATAAACTAAAATTCAATTTCAATTAGGTTTTTGTACTTCTCAACCTTTACAATTCGATCCTTATGCTTAATTTCTTTTGCATTTCAAGATCTAGATTTTAAGAAAGGAGACATAAGTGAAAAAAAAAAAAAAAACCAGGAAAGAGAAAGTTTTAGTTAATCATATTCCATCCATAAGAAACATGGATATTAATGTTAATGGATCCTTCTTAAAAAAGGAAGTTCATGTTAATGGGCCTTGCACAGTTGCACCCATGGCCTAGGCGTGCAAGCCTGCCATCCAAGTCCACCACCTCACTTTTTTATTTTATTTTTTGTCTTGATTTTTTTTTTCATGTTAAAAGCCACTTATTTTCATTATATTTATAATAAATTGATCATTTTAAGGTCTTTAATTTATATGCTTATATAGTTTTAAGTTAAACTTTAAATTTCAAAATCTTAATGCGATGTTTAGTAATGAAAAAATTGTAATAAAAAAACAATAATTAAGTACATTTAAGTTTTGTTCTATATGATGAACTTAATGCATGTAAAAATTTAAATTTCACATTTAAATTTAGAATTTTTATAATAGTATGCATTTATTTATTTGTGATTTTTTTTAAATATAACTTGTGTTATGTAAAATATATTTTGTGATTGTTCGAATTGCTAAAATAAAAAATATATTTATAATCTGCCTACCAAAAAGTTATTTGATTTTTTTATTCAATAGTTGTATCATGTTTAAATTTTGTAACCAATCGATTTAAAAGGTTCTGTTCTGAGTTAATTTTATTATTTTTTTGAGTTTTCTAATCTGTTTATGTTAGTTTTTAAATTTATTTAATGAGTTTGAGACAAATTACATATTTAGTAATAAGATTGTGATTTAAAATTTGTGTGATATCCTATTTAACATAATTTTATGATATTTATTTTTGTTGTGTTTCTTATTATGTTGTTTCCATCCTCGTCGCTTTGGATTGGTGGGTTTTATTTAGAGTATGTTTTTGAATTTGATTGAATCGAGTTTCTAAAACGTTTTGACTTTTTTGTTTTAAATAAACTTTTTTGATATTTTTAGATTGTTTTGATGCGCTTACATCAAAAATAAATTTTAAAAAATAAAAAATTATTTTAAATTAAAAATTATTTTAAAACACAATCTCTACCAAACTCTTTTAACAGCCATTTAATAGCCATGGATAAAATTATTTATATATCTAATTATCTGATCAGGTAGGCCTTTAAAATCACTGGAGCATATCAAATTTTTATAAACTGGGCTCCGCAAATTCCCGTAGCCCAAAACAATATCCTTTTATGGAACGCCACCGGTCCCATTAGCTGAGAAATTGCGTCGTCGTCACATTTCATAAACCCTAAACCCTAAAAAATAAAATAAATCCCCCCATCATCAAATCAATAATCCCATTCCCCTGTAATGGCTTTCTCAAGATCAGCACTCATCTCCAGGCTTCTCCGCTTGAACCACCCTCGCCCCGCCGTTACCTCCGCCCGCTCTTTCCACGCCACCACGTGCACGCTCAGCGCTCCACCCAAAGATGACCCAGCCGATTCCACTCAAAGCCTCGAACAAAACGAAGATATGGAAACTCTTGCAGAGAAAGCTTCAAGAATGATCAGTGATATGAAGGAGAAAATAAAGTCCATCAATCCAGGTTATAATCATTACTAATTTTTTGTTATTTATTTAGTTTCTGTTTCACTGTAAAAAAAGTAATAGTTGATAAGTTTAACTGCTTGTCAGATTTTCAATTTCCGAATTTTGATAATCGTGAAGACTTTGAAAGCCTAACGAAGACAGCACATCGGATGGTCAGTGATATGAGAAAGAAAATAAAGGCTGATCATCCAGGTTATTTATCTCTTATCACTATCTCTTTTTGTAAATTTTGTAGAGCGATAATCATGGGCAGATTCTGCATTTTTTTCTTAAATGTTTCAGTTTAGGGTTTAAAAAGACTAATTATTGAGTTGGCTATGCTTTTCTTTCTTTGAAGAATTTTTGGCCTTTTGTTTTAAGGGTTATCTCACTTGTATCTTCTAACCTTGCTTATTTTCTTCAGTGCTAGAACCTTTCGTTGATTTATTTTATTGATTAACCCTTGGATTATCTTATATTTATATTATAAAGTTCTAGTTCTACCTTTGAGTTTTGAAGCGAGGCTATCAGCTTTTTCTTTCTTTCTTTTTTATTTTGATGTTGATAAATTTTGAATGAAAATGTTATACGCTAGGAGTAAATTTTCAAAGTGCATGATTTTTTCTGTGGTGTTAGTAGAAACTTTTCTGGGAGAGTTTACTAAGAGAAAATATTGCTATTCATTTCGAATTATATATAAATTCCACTTGTAAAACCACCCCTGGTAATCATTGTTGTTCCAAGAGCATGAAGGCTAACAATGGCTGAGCCAGGGCTTTTTTCTGTAATGGACTAGTAATGCCTCCCTCTAATCAATTTTTTGTTTGTGTGTTTTGGAATTCATTCAATTTCAGAAGTTAGCCCAAAATTTTGGGAGGTGCTTTACTGGCATCCCTTTCAAGATGAAGGAAATCAACTTCCATATGACGTGAAAGTGGAAGATGATTGTTGGTATGGGAGGGTTGACATGCCTGGAATTGGAAGCAAAGGAGTGAGGGTGTGGTTTGAAAACAACACTTTGCATTTCAAAGGTGAAGAGAAAGATAAGGGCCCGTTTCATGGTGCTAGAAACTATTCAGGCAAATTTAATATCCCTGCTAGTGAGTATCAGATTGATAAGATTAGTGCTGTTATGAATGACGGGGTGCTTAACATTGTCATTCCCAAGATCGATGGTGCTTTATAATTCGTACTCTATTTTTTTTCTTAGTAGTTGGTTGTGAATGATTTGAAGTTGGTCATAGTTTAGAAGACCCTAGTGATTTCTGTATGTTTTAGCAATGCTTTCTTTCATGTAACTATATAGGCAATTGCTTTTGAATGAGTGATTCTTTTCTTTTCAGATGATTTGAGAACATTATCCCAAAGTGTTAATGTATTGAATGATTTGCTTGTCTAACTGAATTGCATTCCTAGTTTGTTTATCAATTTAACTGCTGATTTGGTGGTTATTTAGCATTAAGTATTCATACGATTTACAATGAACCAGGCTTCCACATCATGGTTTATAGTCAAAGTCCCTTAAAAACATATTTTTAATGTCAATTGTGTTTTTGTTTGAATTGACATTGGTTATAATTCAAGTATGTTTGCATTAAAATGGAAACTATTTATTGAAGGGATTTGTTTTTTCATTGAATCTTCAAGCTTCATAGTTTAGAGAGTGTGATGAAAGTGTTTTTGTAAAAATGATTTTACATGTGTGTTTAGCATTTTGTTAGCTTTTTTAATCGTTGACTTGTTTGAAAAAATAGATTTAAGAAAGCTATAAAATACAGCTTTTAGTGAGCCAAGATTTTTTTTAAAATAACATATATTAATTAACCAAATATTTTTAATTTTTAAATATGTGGTTAAAGCAAAACGCCGAAAGCTAGCTACTCCTGGAATTCTTGCATTTCATCAAAGTTTCACAATGGTACATAATGTATTTGTTAGTTTAATAAGTGAAGTAATCAATCGGTTGATTATACATAACATTATTATTATATTAATGTAAATATATATTTATTATTAATAAATACTTAATTTATCTTTAATATTTATATAATATTAGATTAACGAATGTAATATTTGATTTATGAATTTAGAGTAAAGATAAAGTCCATGAGACAAAAATACTTTGTAAATGAAATTATAAAGTTGTTATAATTATGAGATTCATATTACATCAAAGCATTGTTTCTAAAATGTTCTTGGTCGATATTCTCTTAAATACTGAATATTTATTAAAGTTGTAGAGATTAGAGTATATTATATTCTTTTTTTTTTAATGAAAGGAAACAATTATTCTCATAAGCTGAGGTATAAGAGATGTCTAGAACTAATATGTAGGTGCTTGTCAAAAAACATGTACACTGAACTGACTTGGGTGAGAATTTTGTAAGGAGAGATCACTTATGTCTATGAAAAAGTTATGTGATTCTTAGACTTGAGATCACTAAGTTATATTATATAGAGAATGTTATGCTTTGATCATGTTACACGTTATCTTAATCGAGGTAATGAGAGGACAGACATTGGGTATAAAATTAAACTATATAAAAATACTCGAGTGATTAAAAGATGATTCTTCACCTTAGGTGAATTAGAAAAAATATTTTGAAAAATCCTTGACTAAGGTGGAATGAGATTTGAAAAGAGTTTCAAATCTTATTTAAATTATCAATGACTATAATGTAGAGAATAAACATGATTTAACATGATAAACATACTCCATGTTTTAATGTTAAATTGAAACATTATTAATAAAAGAATATTAATTAAACTGAGAAATCAGTCGCTGATGATTTATAATGTAAAACATGAAGCAAGGCCTTGAGTAAAACAACTAATTAATCATGGAATGTGTTTAGAAGTCGAAAGCATGAATACAAATTACATATATTTGGATATGGGGTTGACATGTGGCCTAAATGTTCTATTGGATTCGGATGAGAGACAACTTTTAAAAAATCTATTTGCCTAACTAGCCCATAATTTAGCCTCCAATATAGGCCTAGAGTGTTCATACAACCTAACAATGCAACACTCTTGAAAAAAGAGGCCAGCTTACTCGAAGGCACAAACTTGGACACAAACATTTCAAGAAACACAAGCCTAGACAGGAGAAACCCAACTTTGAATCATTGCACCTTCTCTCTGTAAAATAGGTATTTAGCATTAAATACTCTCGCATTATTCCATCATAACTAGGTCCATAAAACAATGTTAAGGATTATGATATCCTAAAAAATCCAAATAGTTTAGAAACACGGTTCTTGGGTTGAATAATTGGTTAATCAATTAATCTTAGCAATCTCATATATTCTCCTTAACCAAGGTGGTTAATAACTTGTACTTGGTGCTTAGTAGGCCAATGTAGCTTTTGATTAGTACCTGTAAAAGGTCCCATCTGGTAGATATGAGAACTCTCAAATGCTTAAGTAAGTATCTTTTTAGAGAGAGAAAATACAATAATATTCTAGAGAGAGATGTTATGAAAATATGTATGTAGTAGAGAATAAAGATTGTGAACCTTTATTTTGAAGGATCCATTATGTATTTATAGCTCATGAATCTTGTCATTTTATGGAGAAGCGGAGCTGGAGTGTAATTTCACATTTGATATTTTAAGTTGTATTATGAGTTATATTCCACTAATTTTATCTAGCTAAAAGTTGGAGACATGAGAAGCCATGAAAGATTTGAATACATTTAATGGTGTTAGTGGAGTGTAAATTTGTTTAATTAAGCCTATTTGCTGAGAAATAATTCCTCTAAGATTTATATAAAAATCTATGGAACTGATGACGTTAGATAGCCTACCTTGTTGGCCTGGCAGCGCGTTAGGCCAAGTTGCTGGGTCTAGTAGGTGTCAAATTTAAATTGTGTCTGGGTCTAGTAGACGCCAAACCTAGGTTGCACTTAGGCGTAACTAATTTTCAAACCCACACGCTGGGCTTGACAGCACCAGACCTAGCAACAATTTGATTTGGCATTAGCCAAACTCAGATTGCGTCTGGGCCTATCAGGTGCCAGACCCAGCCACATTTGGGTCTAGCTTTGGCCAAACCCAACAACACTTGGGTCTGGCCAACGCCAGACTCAGCTCAATGTGCTCGAGAATACGAGAAAAATATTATCTGTATGTTTTTCTTGATCCAACATTTTTTTGGAAAGAACTTATATAAAAATATACTAATAAATCTTAATTCATCACAATGGATGACCTACATGATAATATCTTTTTCATTAAACAATGAACTATCAATCATAAAAGGCTATTATCTCAAATTATTGTTATTAAAGCAAGTGTCATAGTGTGTTCCTTACTTTACCTCTATCCGCATGCATGTTGGCATGGTTATTAAAGTAATTATAATGTTGGCATGTTGGCATGGTTCAAGGTTATACAAATGATGTTGAACCATTAGATAATATAGAATATAACTTCATAAATTCTCACTCCATAAGCTTTAATGCCAAGAATTATTTGTGCATTTTCTTATTATCTTCTTTATTATATTTCAATAAACATAAACACTATATAGTCTCCAAGACTTCATTACTCATGTATTTTTGTTAATTTAAAGGAAAAACCATATTGAGACTCTTATAATTTGATCGATTTTTCGTTTTACCTTTGAGATAGAACAAGAAAGAACAGGAGAGGGAGTGTGAGAGGAGGGGGAGGCTATGTTTTGAGAGGACTGAGTGGAGCTTAATTTTAGGGTTTTCTTTTATACTTGTTAGCATTTTATAGTAGAGTTTAATACTAGTTGAACTGATTCAGTTTTGCTAAATTGATTTTAGATTTTTGAAACCGAAATCAAACCAAAGTTTTTTTTAGGTTTTCTAAACGGTCAATTCGGTTTGTTTTTCTTTGTTTGATTTTTTCGGTTATTTTTTGTTTTCTTAGTTTAATTGTTTTTTTGCTCACCCCTAATTTTTATCTTGGTTAAATTAGGTTTATATTTTGTTTTTTTTAAGAGAGAGGGAGAGATAATGTGTTTGGAGAGAGAGAGTTTTTGATTTTCTATTTATAGGTGTTTATATATATATATATATATATATTAAAGACTAGTTTAGTCATTTCATTTGATTTGAAAATTTGGATTCACCAGTGTAATTTTTCAAGATATAAAAAGAGAGCAAAAAACAATCAAACCAATAGGAAACTCGATATAATTTTCTCTAATTTAAATATTGGAGAATCATGCAATCCCAACAATGGATTATTTTGCAGTTACTCGTGATTTTCAAGTTCAATAATTTGTCCTCGTTATTTTTTAGCCCAGTCATATTCCCTTGGAAAGGCCTTGATCCAGTAGGGTTTTTTTATTATTTATTTTAGATTTTTGATGTCTTATTTTTTAAATTTTGTAAATATTTCGTACCCACAAAGACACAGTTCCCAATTTTACCTTTTCAATATTTTCATTAGAAAAAATTCATTATTTTCAGAAAATGCTTCAAGAATAATCTAAAAGAAGACATACAGCCACTCCAAAAAAAAAATCCAAGCTCCTCGTAAAGAAAAATAACTAAATATAAACGTTAATTTTTAAAGGAAAAGTCATTCACCATCCCATTGAGGAGCACCCTGTGCTGTCGCACATGACATAAAGAACAAAAATGCAATCCAATCATCACAAATAATCATCTTAAAATTGTTTGTCATGCCAGCAGTTTCAATACAACCACACAAAATAACCCTTCTTTGCATACATGCGTGTGAAAATGATGGATAAACATACAATATGGCTCTCTAAGAGAGGGAGATCCTGAAAACAATACCTCGTCTGGTATATGGTTAAGTACTATCCCTAAAAGCAATCGATATTGTTCATGTTTTCATCGGAGAAAGACTCGTTAACAAGCTCTTGCAGAGCAATATCGTCCATATTGAAAAGCCCATAATCAGCTGGCATCTCTAAATGTGGTCCAAGGTCACTAGAAACCGAGGAGTAACCATTGCTATTAGGAAGATTATCAAGTGAAACATTGCATCCTTGGTCCTGGTGCAGTTGCTGTGCATTTTGCCTCGGTTGCTGCATCTGAGATAGTCGTCTATGATAATAGCTGTTGCCAAGAGGCTCCGTTTCTGCAGTAGCACAGCTATGGTTTTGTGCACTTCCGAGTCCAAAATTCAAGTTGATCGGGCCCTTGTGGCTCCCAAATGAAATTGAGGTACTAGGAGGACAGCCAGTGAATTGTTGCACTAAGGCTCTAAAATTAGCAGTGCTGGCATTGATGAGGGTTGCTGGCGTCTTCTTTGAAGCTCTAGACCTCCTTGTGACTGGCTTCGACACACAACCTTGAGGGGTCAACCTCTGATCACCAGTACTTGATGTAATCGATGAGCTGTTTGGATTTATGATATTATCAGATGCACCACTTGTTACATTAACAATGGTGGCATCCGAGAATACAAAGGAAGATGTTGCCTGTCCATGAATGCTGCCCTGTTGATAGAGTTGCACCCAATCACTCGACTGACTAGCCATAGTGTCACTCATGGCGGCTTTGATTTGTACTCTTCAATTCTCGGTATGATGCTGTATCAACGTGTTATTTAGCATGGAAAGGAACAAACATGGAGGCTAGTCATATACATGCCGAGGAGACAATCTTCGGTCAAAGTAAAAGTGCATACTTTTCACCATTCCTTGGGAGAGAAACAAAGACTGTGCCACTTCGGGCCTTAGTGTAGCTTCCTCGAAGCAACATCTGTTTTCGTCACCTTAGACTTATAGTAGGTTGTTTTTGGAGCTATTTGAGATGGTCTTAGCATCTTGTTTATATTATTAATATAGGATCATCCGAAGGATATTTTATTGCATGCATGGAATCATCCTAACAATTAATTAATTAATCCAACATATTTTATTGTACTAAATCATTTTTCTTACACCGTTTCCTTTGGATGGACCGAGTTGTGAATCAAATTAGAGTATGTATTTTATATAGTTTTCATATCTTTCACCAACATATAAATTTATCATTCTCTCTATACATTAAGATCCATAAAAAAATGATTTGATTTAATGACGTGTCAAGTTATTTAAATTATTGCTATTTGCTAGGTCGATCGGGGCTATATATGCAGACAGATAAGTCTCCATCGCAGTACTGACTTTGATTTTTCAACCCAAGACACTGACGTTGAGAGGCTCGTAAATCTCTAACATAACGTGTACACCCAGCTCCCAAGTCTCTTTTGAATAGAATCAAACATCCAATTAGGTTGTCCCTTCAACACAAGAAACGTCAACAAGCCATTCAAATATTTCCCTTCTTTTTTTTCTTTTTCTATAAATATGAAAAAAAAAACCCATCCCAGATAATTAAAGGCAGCTTAGTTATCAAGAGAGATCATTTTTATCAGATTATCAAAAACTTTGTAGATCAGAATGGACCCATGAATGATTAATTTACCTTTCAACTGGGCTATCCAATGGTGTATATATATAACTAATTAATGAATAATTAATTTAACTCTTAAGAGCTTGTTTGATATAATAATAACAATTATTTTTTAAAGTATTTTTTTTATTTAATAATGTATAAAGATAATATTTTTTAAATTAATTTTTAATTTTAGCACATCAAAATAAACTAAAATCATATATAAAAAATATTTTTTTAATAAAAACACTTTAATTCCAACAATAAAAACAAACATAACTTGGCTGCCTAATCTTATATAACTAATTCTTATTCTCTAATCGGAATTAGTTATTCAGCACATGGTACTAACGATGTTATTTGTCATTAATTTATTTCTTAAATCTTTTTACATGAAACAGGACATGTAGCAGGAATATCAACACGATCAACAATTCATTAATTTTCACGAACTTGTTTTTTTATGGAATACCCACCATAGACGTAAGTTTCTTGGAAGCTCCAGCTCTTATGTCAATGTGAACATGTAATTAATTAATGAAACCAGCTAATACAAGATGGGTTTGAACATAATATATACCCTATTCAGTATTCGATTTTTTTACAAATTGATGACTTGTCATTAATCTCCAGAACATTTGTGCCATCACTCTGGCCCTACAGATTAATTAAGTAGTAGTATCAGAGCAATCAATGTATAATTAGCGTTTCATAAATGGACCTGATGATGATATCGAAGTCTGTGACCTAGGCATTGATGTATTTCTGATCTTGTTTAAAGGATTAGCCAGGATTATGTTCCCACCTAAGCCAAATGGAAACGAAGTAAATGCCTAAAACAAGGCCTCTGCTGATCTCTAAAATTAAGGGTCAATTCAGGAAATATGATTCCAACAAGGTTTAGCCATTAATTAGCTTGCAAAGTAAGCAAGTGTAAAAGATGTGATTTTTACCGAGTCAATTAAATCATTAAAATTCTTTATATTTTAATGGAGTTTTATTAAATTAACATTTTATTAGATTTAATTAAAAATTCAATCTTAAAATTTTTAGATTAATCTCTCATACCAGATCAGATTTAACAATTATTATTGCAAAAGCTATGTTAAAAGGGTATGGTATAACTTAACCATGAAGGCATCAAATTTCCCCTTCAATTGATCTTTCTCCTTATCCTCTATATTCAGCTGGTACAGTTCTTTCTTCCAACAGAAAAGGATTCTTGCAATTCAATTCTATTTGTTAGAGAATAATATAAATTATATCCTGAAACCTCACCTAACAGCTTAAACTATTGGGTTGAGATAGTTCTTTGATATGATATCAGAGTCTTGATGACCAAACGGTCACGAGTTCGAATCTCACCATCCCCATTTATTTGATAAAAATTAAGCATAAGGTAATGTGAGTCAGTGCAAGTTTCGAGTTCAAAGAGCTTTAACTTGAGGGGGTGTGTTAGAGAATAATATAAATCATATCCTAAAACATCACCTAACAACTTAAACTATTGGGTTGAGATGGTTCTTTGACACTATTATAATCCTATTCAAAGTTCGAAAATTGAAAACATGTATATATAATATATATTTACCACTCTGATTGTTAAAATCCAAGACTTAGCATGATATATCAATTTCCATTTTCGCTAAACTATATTTTTGCCTTTGTAGATTCTTGAATGCTCCACTTCTATCCCCATAGTTTATAATTTCCTAATATTACCCCTATAGTTATTAAAAAGTTCCAATTTTATCATTTATTACCACATAACTAACAACAAGCTCACTTTGTTTTGTTCATATTTTGTTTTAGTTTTTCTAATTTTTCCTCTTAAACCCCCATAAAAATGTTAGAATCTCCATAAAAACACTTAAAAAAAACTCAAAAACCAAATTGACAAAGTAAGTTATGTAATTATTCAGAGCAAAATTGGAACTTTAGTAAAGTAGAAGGGTAACGATGAAAACATTTTAAACCATATAGGAAGGAGTGGAAATCTCTTCGTTTTAGGTGACCTAATGCAATTACGTTGAAAAAGAAAAAAAAGAGATGAAAATAGAGTTAATTACAACTTAGATCCTATAGTTTAATATAATTAATTAGTTAGTCCTTACAGTTTTAAAAATCATTATTTCATCCTTGTGGTTTTAAGTACACTTGTGACTTGGTCCTTTTGACAAGTCGACATCTTTTTTTACTATTCTCTTGAAGAGAGAGAAGGAGAGAGAGAGAGGTTGAAAATTTTACTTACACATGAAGGTATCTCTGAAAATATGGATAGTCAACTTTGGTCAAAGGAGTAATTAATTATTTTCAACAGCGCAGTTAATAATTAATTAACTATGATAAATCATAGGGACCAAGTTGTAATTAACTAATGAGAATACATCTGCCTAGGTTGGTGAGGTTTTGGACAGTATCGTTAATATTGATTTTGAAAATATTTTTTATTTTAAAATGTATTAAAATAATATTTTTTATTTTTTAAAATTTATTTTTGATATTAACATCCTAAAATAATTTAAAAATATTAAAAAATTATTTTTTAAAAATTATTTTTAAAACACAGCTTAACCTATAATGTGAGAGCACACTTAGAGTAGGGTGGTGGCTTGGACTAAAAAGTAGGTACACAACAAAGACAGGTGAAATAAGTCAAAGAACATGAAACCCATAAAATATTTAAAGATCAAACCTATCATATTTGATTTTTTTACATGAATCATAACCAACTTTTTTTCTATGTTTGACTTGAAATGTTAATTTGATGAATCCGTGGGCATATTTTGCTCGGGCCGGGCCCTTGCTGGATTTGAAATAGAGAAAACCTGAGCCTGCAATTAGTTCAATGAAATTTTAGTTAAAGGATGGACAAAACAAAAAAAAAAAAAAATAGTGGTTTTAGTTGAAGGATGAATAAAAACAAATTATTAATGACGGTAAAAGATATAAAAAATATAGGCATTGCATCGCGTATATAAAGAACAATCAAAGATTTTCTTCTTACCTGACTCAATTTTATACACATAAGCTTATCATTTTTTTTTATTGGTTACTAACCAATATCAAAATTCACTATATAAATATCATGAAAAAATTTTATTTTTTTAATGTGAGATTGAAAGCTTTTCTATATATATATATATATATTTTACGTTCATAAGAAAAAAAAAATTATGTTTTTTTTAATATGAGATAATAAATGTTTTTTGTTTAAATATTTCAATTTAAAATGAGAAAATAATATATTTTAAATATGGGATAAAAAAAACCTTCTAAAATAATCTTTTAAACTTTATTATTTACAACATATATTGTTTATTAATTTTTTTATATAAGATATTAAAACCTTAAATATTTTTTAATTTTTATGAGTTGACTCGTGTTAACCCGTATAATCATACTACTTAACCAGGTCAATCCCTAGACCGAGTTTACTCACCATGTTTGTGGGTGGCGTGATAATGTCATGTCAAGATTGCACTCACCACTTTCACTGCACAACAAACATCAATTCATGATTTTCAAGCGTGTTTGTCTGTGCGGTTAGATCATATTTAAAAAAATTAATTTTTATTTTATTTTTAAATTAATATTTTTAATGTTTTTTTTATCATTTTGATATACTGATATCAAAAATAAAAAATATTATTTTAATATATTTTCAAATAAAAAAATATTTTATTTTATAGGTTGTTTCTTGACCCAACATTCATATTTAATTAATAATTTTGGAACCTTTCTTTAGTACTCGGTGATTCTCCAAAATATAATTCTTGGAATTTAAACTATGCAGCAATTCTGCAAAGTATTAATCTAATTATCACACAAATACTACACTTAGTTAATAACCATAATAAATCTCGGCGGGCCTCTTACTATTAGTTTGCAATGTGGTGCTGTATTTTTTTAAAGTGTTTTTTAATTAAAAATATATTGATTTTTTTTAATATTAATATATCAAAACTATAAAAATTACTTAAAAAAATATTAATTTAATATTTTTTCAAATAAAAAATAATTTTTTTAAAAAAATATCACATTACCAAATAGGTACTTCACCATAATCTCAAATGTCAACCATATACCGTTGAGGATTCAATATGATATTTGAAACTTGCTATTATAAAGGGATAATTTTGCATTTTTTTTTTGTGGTGCTTTATATTTAGTGTGTGTTTGTTTTTGAAAAAGACATTAATGAAAAATAATAAATTTAATTTTTGTTGATAACCCCCACTATTGAAAAAATAAATGACCAATTTATTTTTCAATACATTTAAAGTACCTTTCTTTTACCATCTAGCAGGCTATTAGAGCTGTTCGTTTATTTTGAGTTTTGATATAAAATACAATAACATGATTGTATAAAGGGTGATGTTTTGCTCACTCCATAACTTATTATTAGCACTCCATTTATTATAGAGATTAAAGTACTCTTATTGAATATGTGATTTGATTGCTCTTTAATTTTACCTTCTAAAAATACTCCTTCTAATTTTCCTTTTAAAATAATAAGAAAAAAAATATTACATAAAAAACTATATTTTTTTTTTTATCTTCATTACTTGATTTAAGATTTTGTACTTTACAATATATATTTTTTAAATAATATATTTTGGAGGATTTAAATTGTCAAATAGGAATATATATATATATCCCAGAGCCGATCCATAAAGCCTAGCTCCAACTAAAAAAATATTAAATATGCTCTTTAAATTGTTAAATTGTACATTACTTGATTCCAGCAACGCAGCAATCCTGATCAAGTCTTGTAAATAGAAATTCCAAAAGGAAGATGTGAACTAGGTCCCTCCATCTATATTTTCCAATAATTCTCTTTTAATTTCCAAAAACTAAAATTGTTTTCACACTAATAAACTGTCACAAAGTACTAAAAACGAGAGGGGGTAACCAAGCCCTTCTCAATGAAAGGGAAAACCACAAGAAAACACAACAATGATGATATTATACAATCACATTTACATTTTGGGGTGATAAAATTGCAGCCCCTCAGTGTATAAGTTGTGAAAGAAGGTAACAAATACATACAAGATTGCAAGTTTCATGCTTCGTTCTCCACCTCATCTACATTTTTAATTATTTATTTCCTACAGATTTGAATGAAACCTAGAGTTTTTATTTTTCTCCTTCTAATCTACAGTTATTTCCAAGATGGTGGTAAGTCTGGGTTTTCTATATCTTCTAAGAAGTAAAGACGAGCATACAACACTTACAGATGAAAGAGCCATGCAAGCACCGGCTGCCCATGGTGGCAGCATGATCCCTAGGGAAGGAAAGAACATCCCAGCAGCAATAGGTATTGCGATCACATTGTAACCCATGGCAAAAATATAATTCAATCTAATGCGAGAGAAGGTTTTTCTTGAGAGATCAATGGCTGTGATTACATCCTCCAAGTTATTCCTCATCAAGACATAGTCAGCAGCTTCTATGGCGATATCTGTCCCCGCACCAATAGCCATGCCAACATCTGCAGCAGCAAGAGCAGGAGAGTCATTGATGCCATCACCCACCATTGCTACTATGCTTCCATCCTTTTGAAAAGACTGGATAACATCGGCTTTGCCAGCTGGCATTACTTCAGCCCTAACATCTTGAATGCCCACCTGCTCAGCAAAAAAGGACTTCAAGACTTTTAAGTTTTTCTTTTATATATATATATATATACACACATAAACCTTTCAAACAATACAAGGAAAACCTGAATTTATTTTCGTTGCAAAAAAAAAAAAGCCCACCCAATGTAAATCGATATTTTCTTTTTCACAAAGAAAAATCACAATTGTTTGTTTTTGTCCTACGAGCAGGCAAGGCGCAACTAAAATCAGCATATAAAGAGCTATTTAGCATAATAACAATGACCAACACAAATTTGTTTCAAAAAGAGACCTATCAATAACAGCACAAATGAGAGGGAACGAGCAATAAATGATGCCAGCAACGAACAGTTACTTAATCAACAAAACTAAGAATCTATCTGTTGTTTCATGTGGGTTACTAAACACATCATCATCAACTGCAAAATCACTACTAAAAACTGTTATAAAACATGTCATAATACAAAATTTTCACTTCATGAGAGGTATAGAAAAATAATATTTTGGTAAAGATAAAAACGAAACTGTCACAGCAGAACGTCAAAGGATTTGGGATTCTATTGTCTTGGTGGAATAAGAGAAACGTAAAAGATAGATCAGAACCAGGATATATAAATAGGGTTTTTTCTATTACCAGAAAGTTGGTGTCTACTTTCATGAAAGAGTGGACACCAACAAGGTGATTATTGCATTCAATTCAGTCATGAGTCTACAAACTGTATATAATTGTGTGAAAATAGAAATAGTAGGTACTGCTACCAAAGTTTCCGGATAAAATTAATGGGCAAGACATCATAGAAATTACTACATTATTGACCCACGCTACACTATAGATTGATTCAAATTTTTCTTGAACATAAAAAAACTGATTAGATGTTGCTAATGTTTTTTTCAGTAAAAAAAATTAAATCGTGTGAAGGTTAACCTGATATAACCAGGTTAACTTTGCAAGTCTAAAAACAACTCATACAACCCGTAAAAACATAGTTTTACAAAAAAAAAATTCAAGATGATTTCTTTTTTTAATATTAGGATAACAATTTATTGGATTGACTTAGGTTAACATGTCAAATCCGTGACCTGAATTATAAGACTATGATAACTCCATAGAAAACAAATCAAAATAAATTATGAAACATAATTCTCAATCAACCCAATACTGAAGGATGCAATTGAAAAAAAAATCAATTAAAAATGACCTAAAAAAATGACCCAAGTTAACTTGTCAAACCCGCGACCTGGGTCATAAGACCAAGATAACCCCATGGAAAGCAAATCAAAACAAATTACGAATTACAATCCTCAATTCACCCAAATGTTGAAGAATGAGATTAAAAAAAATCAATTAAAAAAAACACAAGTCAATCAGCCAAACTTGTAATCTAGATAATCAAACCAAGATAACCTCATAGAAAAAAATAAAAAAAATTACTTGATTTAACCCGATTTAACCTGTTAAATCCGCGACATTAGTCATCAAACTGAAATAACCATATAGAGAGTAAATCAAAACAAATTATGAAACTCAATTTCCAATCACCTTTGTCAGACCCAATTAAACAATGAAATTTATAAAAAATTCTAATTAAGAAAATGACCCAAAAGGTGAGTCAAGTTAACCTATGAAGCACTATTATCGGGTCGTGAGATAGAAATAACCTGATAAGAAACAAACCGAAACAAATCATGAAGCCTAATTTCCAATTAAACACAATATTAAATGATGAAATTAGGGGGAAAAATCAATTAAAAAAAAAGAAGAAAAATAACTGAGTCTATTGGATTAACCCACTAAACTCGCGATCCGAGTCATGAGATGCAGACAACCCAATAAAAAGCAAACTTAATGTTGAAAGACTCGTGATCCGAGTCATGAGACCAAAATAACCTCTTAGAAAGAAAATAAAAAAACAACCCGATTTAACTGAAGTTAAAATACCAAAACTCGTGACCTTGATCTTAACCAAGATATCCTCATGGAAAGCAAATTAAAAAAAAAATTATGAAGCTCAATTACTAACCGACCTAGTGTTAAATGATGAAATTAAAAAAAAAAATTCAATTAAAAAATGACACAAAAAATGACTCTAGTCAACTCGGGTT
This sequence comes from Populus trichocarpa, assembly GCF_000002775.5. Taxonomy (NCBI): domain Eukaryota; kingdom Viridiplantae; phylum Streptophyta; class Magnoliopsida; order Malpighiales; family Salicaceae; genus Populus; species Populus trichocarpa. Next base: position 10,321,913 of record NC_037287.2, on the reverse strand, counting down.
AACCCGTTAAGCACTATTCCCGGGTCATGAGGCTGAAATAACATAATAGAAAATAAACAAAACAAATCATGAAGTTTAATTCTCAATCAACCGAATATTAAATAATGAAATTGGAAAAAAAAGTTAATTAAGAAAAAAAAACTTGAATCAACTAGGTTAACTCGTCAAACTCACGATCCGTGTTATGAGAGTATGATAACTCAATAAAAACCAAATGATGAAATTAAAAAAAAAAACATTAATTGAAAGAAAATCAAAGAAGAAAAGAAAAAAAATTGCAAAGCATTGTTATTCAAATGAATAGGCTTTGTGAGGAGTTATAGTTAATAATACAAACCTCCTTAGCAACTGCGCGTGCTGTCCTCCAATTATCCCCTGTCACCATGACTGGTTTGACACCCATTTTCAGAAGGCCCTCGATTACTACAGCAGCTTCTCTCTTTAATGGATCTGCAATCCCCAAAATACCAATTATGTTGTCATCAAATGCAACAAGGACACCTGTCTTTGCACTTTCTTCGAGCTCTACTACAAAATTTTCTACTTGGTCTGGAATGGCAATTCCACTTTCAGTCATCAGTTTCCGGTTACCAACCTGTTAAGGATACAGTCCTATGAGTATTCCCAGACATGATTGAACATCTTTCTAGAGATTAAAGCTGCAATATATGTTACAGGTTTATGCCAAGGAACTCACCAAAATTCGTTTTCCATCTATGAAGCACTTCACACCACTTCCAGGATGAGCCAAGAAGTCTGAGACATCAAGAAGCCACCCAGAGATTGTAGACCCTTTGCTGGGGGTTTGGCCATCATTGGTTGCAGGAGGTTCATCAAAGGAATGGAAATGGCGTGCATGTTCCACAATTGCTTTTGCCAATGGATGTTCACTGCTAGCCTGAGACATGTGAACAGGGTAATGGGGAATCAGAGATTGCCTTCATATTTTTTTAATAATTATAAAGAAGAATGGGGGGAGGAGGGGGTGATTTCCTTCGATACCTAATTATGTCTAGCATGTCACACGATGCATTATGGCATATATTCCTGTACTTTTAAATTATGGGTCATTTCTGTACCACCCCCTTAAAGGCACTAACTTTGAAACCATAAATGGACACCAAAGACATTACCAACCGAGCTCTGATAGAATGTGTATGCACACACATCATAAGAACACGCCCAAACACATTCAAATATACATTTGTCAAAAAGAAAAAAGAATCACCTCTGCAGAAGCCACCCATCTGAGAAATTCTCCACGACCCATTCCAGTGAAAACTTTTACATCAGTTACTGTGGCTTTTCCCTGGGTTAGAGTACCTGTTTTATCCAATATCACATACTTAATCTTCTGAGCCCTTTCCAAAGCATCTCCTCCTTTTATCAGCACACCATGGTTAGCACCAACCCCAGTAGCAACCATGACAGCAGTTGGTGTTGCCAGACCAAGTGCACACGGACATGCAATCACCACCACTGAGATCGAAAACATGAGGGAAAAAACAAAGTAATTGCCATTTTCTGGAAGCCATTCTTCCGGGTAAGCTCCAGAAATTCCACTAATGTACCTGCAAGAAATTACGGAAAATATTTAACCAAAAGTTATGAATACAACTACAAAGTTATCAATATATGTATATATAAGATACCACATCAACAAAGCAAAACAAGCCATGGAATTACCAGCTAAACAATGTGACTAGAGCCAATCCAACAACTGTAGGAACAAAAATGCTTGCCACCTGCAACTCATAAAAATATCTAAGATAAGAAGAATATAGAAGTAAGAGCATCTGAGTGCATTCTATCCATATGCATAATAGCAGCAATTCTTGCAGACTTACAGAAAAAAGAGTGGCCAGAAAGAAATGAACTTGGATATGCATACAAAACAAGACACAAGTGTGATGGTTTTGGCTGGTAATGTAAACCAAACGAGCTAAAAACATCCTGTTGGTTTAATTCTATCCAAGACCTAGCAATACCTGTAATACAGTAGAGTGGAACAGATAAAGACAAACTTGATTACAAGGTTTAAGAAATTGATTGAACCCTAAGGCACTGTCCCAGTGATGTTATATCAAGTAATACATAATCCATATCTGTAAAAACAGCCGACAGAAACAAGAACCATAAAATATTCCAGCAAGACAAAATGGCAATCTTAAAGGTGGTTTATATTCTGATCATACTTATGTCTCTACATCCCAATAAACTAGCTCAAATTTTTAAACAAAATTGCAAGCAGACCTTTTGTTCATCAAAATAAGGGACAACTAAGCTAATGCATAGCATATATCTGGCATATAATAATATGGATCAACAATTTAATAAGGACCGTATTATAATTGATATCTTAGCAACAGAAAACAAGTGTTTAACAAAGGTACGGTTTACTTAATGCACCAAAACTCATTTAGTTAAGATGGATAGGCAAGCAACAGGAACAGCGGTTCTTCCCAAAGCAGATGTCATATTGCCATGAAATTTTTCTGGCAGAAGGACAATAATAAAAAAAAAAAAAACAAAAAAAATTAATGCGCATAAATGCTACTTACATAATCTGCAAATTTCTGTATTGGAGCTTTGGACATCTGGGCTGTCTCAACCAAACTAATTATCTGGCTCAATACAGCATCTGATCCTACTTTAGTAGCTTGTATGTGAAGAGCACCATGTAAATTTATTGTACCTCCAATAACTGATGAACTAGCTTCCTTCAGAACAGGAGCAGATTCACCAGTTACCATGCTTTCATTAACATGACTTGAACCCCATACAACAACACCGTCTGCAGGAACTTTGGTACCAGGAGGAACTTTTAATATGTCACCAGGCTGAATAAGTAATGAATCTATCTCCCTTTCTCCAATGCTCTTTCCACCTAGAATATGAACCAATATCTGCTTAGTTATTCAATGGTTTGGTTTTCTTTATTATTATTTTTTTGGCCTGACTAAGATTGACAGGAAATTATCTATATTTCGATATTGGCGATAGGTATATTTCGAAAATTTTGAAAGAGATAATTCCGAACCATATCTCAAGAACAAGAGGTTAAAAAAAGAAAAGCTAAAAAAAATTACCTTTGTCTTTGACAACCAGCAGTGCTGTTGCTGGAGCAAGTTGTACTAGCTTCTTGATGGCATCTGACGTTTTTCCCTTGGCAAGGCACTCCAAATACTTTCCCAACAATACAAATGTTATCAGCATGGAACTTGTTTCAAAGTATGTTGGGGACCAAAGGCCAGTGACTGCACCATATAGGAGCGCACAAACAGAGTAGAAGTACGAGGCTGAAGTTCCCAATGCAACTAAAACATCCATGTTGGTTGAACCATTTCGAAGGGCTCTACCAGCTGCCACATAGAACCGCTTCCCAATTACAAATTGAACAACACTCACCAATGCCCACTTTAACCAATCACCCATTAGGAAGGGTCCACAGCGCCAGAGTAGCAAGGAATACAGCAGTGGTATGTGAGGACAAATTACTCGCATGAAAAAGATGGGAATCTGGATCCAATTCATCAAATGCTAATGATGAATACAATGATAAACAATAAAAAAAGACTAACAAAGAAACAAAGAGATGCCTACATGGGCTTTTCAAGTATACTAAGAGAAGATGTCATGGTAGGAAGATTCCCAGAAGAATGCATGAATACACAATGCCTTCTCAATTATCCTCAGTCATTAGAAGAAACCAGGAAAGTGTATAGTGCAAACTTGTGCATGCAAGCAGCAGATAATGAAACCAATTGTAAACTAACATCAACGCATTCAACAACCCCCGCACAAATACTCGTAAGAAAAAAAACATTAGGAATATCATGTTGAAGAGGTAATCAAAACCATTGGCATGTTAAAAAATACTCACACTAAGAAACAGGCTGGAAATGAAAAGTCGAAACATAACAGAAATTTCTCCAACATCCTTAGAAGTCATTCTTGAGTAAGGGTTAATGACATGTAATTTGAACTTCCCATTGCTCCCTCCCTCAACTCCATCAACCAAGGATCTAGAACCTACAACTTCAGGGTCAAAGAGAACTTCTAGTTCACTGGATAACTGGTTGTAACGGAATTGCCGTACTCCTTTAAGCATTATCAGTATTCCCTCTAAAAGCTGCACATCCATCTCACTGAATATCCCAGCAACTCCTAGTAAGATTTTATCCTGTTGACTACTCTGTACAAGAGATGCATCAAAGCCTGCATCTTCAATAGCATTCACTATATCATCTTTGCTAATTACAGTAGGGTCATACTCAACTTCCCCTAAAGAAGTAGCCAACGCCACCACAGCCCTTTTGACACCAGGACAATTTCTCAAAATACCTTCAACAGAGTTCACACAGGCTGCACAGGTCATACCTCCAATTGTGAATTGCCCCAAAAGGGTTCCATTTGGCTTTGTTTTTAATATACTAGGTTCAGATAGAATCTCTGCTTCAAAACCTGCATCCTCAATTGCATTCTTGATATCATCGTCCTGAATTAAGACATTATAAAATACTTCAGTAAATTTATGTAAACAGCAGTTAAGCCATGCAACGTAATAGCCCATGCAGTTTTTTAAGCCATTACAGAGAAGGAAACCATGTGACATAAATCTCTCAATAGTAATATAAAGTTATAAACATCTCAGAGAACCCGTTGTCAAGTTGTCTTTAAGCAACTGTGGAAACTCATTTTCATAAGCTACAAATACATAACCTTGAAATTCATAAATCAAATATAGTTGAAGCATTGCTATCAAGTATTTCGCATATATAATTTAATTTAATCAAATTTAGTTGAAGCATTGCAATCAAGTATGGGGGTTTTTAGAGTACCTGAAGATTTCATTTTACCAAATCCCCATACCACAGCAAGAAATTTAACCAGAAATAGGGACACAGAATTTCAAAGTCGAACTTTCTGAGTGTATCCATGCACAAAAATGTAGGAGCAAGAAATCTTTAACTAGAATGCATCCCGAGTAACTGGTAATATAGCATATGCCCAGCTGTTCGGCCTTATCAATAGCAATGTCAAAGCATACCTCTCTTATCATGTAGGACTAATATGTCTTCTTAGATCTCTTCTAACATCAGAAGCACTATAATCATAAAGAAATTCCTCAATAAAAGTCTATCCAATGATCCATAAATGCATATAAAAAAAAAATTACCATGTTCAAAATCATACGAACTCAACATCGATCAGAAAACTAACCTAGTGCTTAAAAGTCAAAGTACATCAGTTTTAAAAACTTCGAACAGCTAATAATTCAGCTCAAAACACCATGCTATAAAAACTTCCAATCCATCATCAGCTATAATAATTAAAAAAAAAAAAAAAAACACAAGCTGAAAATATAGAACTTCTTCAGATTTAGAACTAACGTATGATCCATTTCAGTACCATAAACCAGTAACTAAAGATATACCAAAACAAAATTTCAAAATAACCAACACAAAATCAAAGTTACTGACTAAATTATAAGAAGCTACGAGTTAAACAAAAAAACAAAAAAAAAGTAACAAAAACATACATCTCCTAATTCACAACCAAGCACCAAAATCAAAATTCAATTAGCCACCACCACCAATACCAACCTACCTTAACCAAAGCAGGGTCGAATACGACGTCAGCTTTATTTTGAAGCAAAGCAACAGAAGCTCTGAAAACCCCATGAACACTCTTCAATGCTGATTCAACAGAATTGGAACAAGCAGCACAAGTCATCCCTGTAACTCTCACTTGAATTCTCTTAGACCCAACTTCTCCAATCACAATTGCATGCGAACCGTCATTATGATCGTCCCGGCTTTCACAGGAATCAAGAAGCCTAACATCCTCCATCATGTCATCGGTGTAAACCATAGCCAGAGGGGATTGCCGGGTGCCGGCCACCTGGGTCAGCTGTAGGTCTCTCATGCTAGGTGACGTCAATACGGGTCACAAGCAGAGCCAATCTCTCTCGATGTAATCAAAGAAATTAAAAATGGAAATGGAAAGAAACACGGAAGAAAGAGAGAGATTCTGGGAGGTAGAGAGAGGGAAGATTTAATGGTGGATAGTATATTAAAATAATATGTGTTTTATTTTTTAAAATTAGTAGATTAAAATAATTTAAAATATAAAATAATTAATTTAAACTACAAGAATTTTAAAAATATTCAAAAATATTTTTTAATCAAAAAATAAATACACTCTAAAATCATATTTACTATTTAGCCTGCGTCTTAAGTTTTGCATATTTTTAAGTTTTTTTAAATTAATTTTTTTATATTTTAAAATTATTTTAATATGTTGATGTTAAAAAAATAAAAAATATTTTTTAGTATAAAATATTTTAAAAAATAATATTTATAATTGTTTCAAATAACTTAAATTTAAAATTACATAATTACCTTCTGTACTTGCATTGTTGGTGGTTTTGTACTCCCATCAGTACGCTCTGTTGCTTTTAATATATAACTTAAAAAAAAAAACAAATATCAGTTGATTGTGATTTTTCTTTAATAAATAATATTTGTAAGATTAGAGGAAAAACATATATTAAGACAGTCTACATTAGAGTTTTTTTACTCCAGCGTGGTGAAAAATGATAAAATAACAGTGTAAAACATATTTAGAAAAATAGTAAAGTTTTAAGAGATATAGAAGATATTTATAATTTACCAATTGTAACTTTCTAAAATTATAAAATTATTAAATATAAGATTCGATAAAAAAATAAGAGAGCGGAGAGAGAAACAAAAAAATAATAATCTTGGAGACATTTTTAAACTCTGATGATGATATCATTGATATTATTAAAAGATCTTGACGAGATGATTTCAATGACACAAAGTAAGGTCACCAATGATGATTGAAATGAGTCACACGAGTAACCCAAAAACAAGTGAGTCTCGACACCTTTGAAACATTTGTGTGACTCATTATGTTCATCGTTTGTGATTTTTTTTGGTGTTGTTGTGTTCGTCTTATCGAAATCTTTTTATAGTATCGATAGTGTCATCATCAGAGTTTTAGTATGCGAGATGATATAATTTTGATTTTTGTTTATTCTTATATAATCATTTTTTAATAATTTAATTATATTATTATAATCGCATTCGTGTGTTCTATAATCATATAATTATGTTTATTTACATAGTTTTTAAACGCTATTAGTAACAGATCTACATCCTTAAAAAATAGCGTAATTCTTTAGTTTTGTAGCATTTTATTTATTTCCCAACCGAGTACAAATATTTATTTATTTTTATTGATTCAAATTGAATTTAGAAATTTTCTATTCTAAAACTAAAATCAAATGGTAATAAAATTTTAAGAAATGCACACCAATAACAGATCTATAACTCAAATTGCAGATTTTTACTTCTTCTTCTTTAAAAGACATCAATAAATAACACTTGAATATTATTTTCTACATCAAAAAAAAATTCAACCCGGCTCGCAGTACACGCACACCACCTGTATAGTTGTCCATCAAGACTTATCAATCTCTTGGGAAAGAATTAATGAGCAAGTGGAAATCACGTACAAACTAGACAAATAAATGAATGGACGAGTGGCACTGTTTAATATAGATAATGTTTAAAAAATTAATTAAATTATAAATTCAGGAGACTCAAATGATAATGATAAATCATGATACTCAATCTATATATATACGATAGTAAAACAGATGCAATTTTAAGTGTGTTATATGGTTATTATATATGAATTGTTTATGTTTAAATTAATACTTTAATCATCTAGTAGGTGGACCAGTGATAAAAGATTAGGACTAAGAGGTTTGTTTCCCATGTGATATCAGATTCGAGTCATGTGGTTGCTAATATGGTAGTCACTGGAAGCTTATATGGTCGTTAACTTTAGGGCCTGTAGAATTAGTCGAGGTGCGTGCAAGCTGATCTGGACACCCATGTTAATAAAAAAATATTATACTTTACAATCTTAACCAATAATACTTTGAAATCAAATAAACAATTAACTCATGTATTAGTTCCTCTTGTCGTATATACATGGAGGTAAAAAAGGAGAAAAATTAAGACGTTAATATCAAATTGAAAAAAGAAAAAAGCATGAGAAGCTTTTTTAACTAGAAACTTTAAATCTATAGTTTTATTGTAAAGTATTTTTACTTAAACCAATTGAAAATTCATATCATAGGTTTTAATTTTAAATGCTTATTGAGTGTTTTGGGATGGAATATAAAGTAATAAAAAAAATATTTCTTATACTTATCAATCTATATCAAAATCCTTCAAGTTGGTAAAAGAATTTATGATAGTATAGGAATTGAATTATAATTATTTGAACCCTTGATATTTTTCAGTTAATTAAACCTGTTTTAAATAAAATTATAAAATCAAGCGATACAATATTATTTATTTAAAAATAAGAATAATTAAGAATTTAAATTTAATATATTGTATATTTCTTAAAACTTTATGACCATTTGATTTTAGTTCTAGAATAGAAAATTTCTAAATTCAATTTGAATCAAGTGATATAATATTATACACACACCTCCCACTCAGCCCAAGAAATACACTAATAGCCACCGCAATATCTCCTCACTCATCTGCAACCAGCCCCCAAGGTAAGCTCCTAACTACTTTTCCTTCTTCGTTTTTTTTACTCTAGGTTTTGTATGATGGTTACTATTTACATTGTTTATTTTATTTTATCTCTACTAGCTTCACAATAGCATTAAATTCATTTATAAAGAATTATGTTATCACCATTTTATGTACGTACACAAGGTAATTTTGCACTTTTGTTTTTACGTATGTACATGTGTGCAAAAAAATTCATTTTTAGAAGTTGATAACTTTTGACTTGCAATTATTTTTATTTTTATTTTATTTTAAATATCTTCGAAATAATTTTTTCATCACTTCTAAAAACTTTGCTACCGTCTTTTTGCTTACCCATGTGTGTGAATTTTTTTTTTTTTGAAATTAACAACTTTTAACTCGTGCATTTATTTATTTATTTTTACTAGCTTTGAAATAGTGTAATTATCATTTTGTAAAAAAGTCCCGTCAACTTTATGTATGTATATGTAAATATTTATTTTTCAAATAAAAATAAAAATTATGTTGATGATTTTTGTCAAGTTTGCATCATGTTTTTATAAAAAATGAGTTCTTAACCAACAAGAAAAATAGATCTCTTGATTTATAGTGACCGACGGAGGCCTAGTATGATGTTTATAACTTTAATTAAAACATATTAAAAAATGCATCAACAAGTTTTTATTAAGTTAATGATATGTTTTGTTAAATTTTAATTTTAACAGTTAGGTTGATAAGTTTTCTAGCTAGTTTTAGAGATAGATGCAAGTTTAGCATGATACTTTTAATTTAAAAAAAAAAAATTAAAAACAATTATTGAATTACGAGACTTTTGATTCAATTCTCAACAAAAACTCGACGAACATACACCGATAATAAATAACTTACGAATCTTCTTGGAAATCATTTAAACAATTATTGGTATGTGTATAATATATTTAAGAGAAAATACAAAACAAAAATAATCTTTTCTAAAAAAGGATATGGTAAGAATGATGTTTATCTTTTTAAAAGTATAATAAATCCCTTACTCAAATTTCTGAAACTAATATATATTTTAGGATTCTTTGTTTCCTTGAAAACTAGGCATGACTCCATTTTTTTGTGATTCCATTTAATTTTGGAGGTTTTATTTTTATATTGGGTAGCAACAATCCTAATCTTGATCAATCACGGTCGATTATATTCATTCTTAATTGATTATATTCCGTCAGACATGGTTGATTTTATTTAAATTAAATGTAAACACTTCTTTTTTGATAAACACTAAATAAGATAGATATATTTACTTGTTGTCGAATCATGTATGATTAAAGAAGTTAAATAATGCTCCTATCAAAGGACTTGACCTGCTGTGTTTATGGTTTAATTTCCCGTCACTATGTGCAAATAGTCTAGCCTTTTAGTATTTCAAAAACACTACCTTAAATATTATACTATCAATCAAGGTTTATGAAATAGTTTGAAAACATACTCAATTAATTATCTATATGAAATACAGAATCTAAAGCTTTAGAATAGATAATGGACAAGAAAAAAAAACCAAAACATAAGGAAAATAATAGAAGGTAGAAGGTTATTGATGGTAATAAATATTTCTCTAATCTCTTTTGTGTAGGATTTATGGATGGGATCAAAACTTATACAGAATTAATTCTCTGTGTTTTTAACTTTTAAATACCTATCATAAAAATAAAACAAAATTAACAATTTTACCATAAAACTAGATGTTTTTCCCTTAAGAAAACCTATTCAGGTAATTAACTTGTTGGATATGACGTGTTGTCCACCAGCAAATTAAATATTAGCAACGTCAAATTAGCAAAGCTGCAAAGAAAAGTGAGACAATCTTGGCCAACCAGGACATGACAATCCATCCAAGAAAATGGATTCTGTCATCTTTCCACCCAAAAAAAAAAACATAGTTTAATTTCACCATTCAAAGGGATGGGTTTTCTCATCCTTCCACCAAAGCGTGAAGTTAATTTCCTGGTAAAAATGGACTGATGTGGTGTCCATTCGCACCCACTTATAAAGTGTAAAAAAGTGTGCATGCATGCACATTGCGCGCGCACTCTCGCAGGATCTATGATTATCAACGTTAAATCCTGGCATGCGCTCCATCACAGGTAAAATGAATGGGCACAGAATGAATCAGTGCATGAGATGATGAAATCACACCACAAAGGATCACCATGTACCATCAACTATATATCAAGTACTTGATGTGCCAAGAGTACTGATCTTATAAATTATTCATAGCCATTAAATGCATCATAAGCTTTATGCTCTCGAACCCATCAAAGTTTATCAAATCTGTATAGCATGAATGAGAGTGTGATATGGACGTTTGCAAGAAGAAATGCATGCGAAGTCAAAAGGGTTTTGGTTTTCTTGCTGGGATTGACGTGACATGTTATCTAGAGCAGGCAGTGGGTGTGATGTCAATGATCCAAATGATTTATACAGTATCTTGCAGGTTCCACCGCCGTCACCCAAACAACCAAACAACGAACTCCCACAGTTGGGATTATGATTAGAATTGGATGGTGCTTTTCGTTTAGGGTTGGTGGTGGAGTGGCCACTGAGCCATGATGTATTGTTTCTTATCTCAATAATGGATGCGGTGTCCGTGCTTTGAGTGGATTGCTGCCTGATATGAAAAGAAGATTGTTGTCGGGTCAACGTTACGTCCTTACGCGTGCTAAATCAGAGAGTGAAAAGGAGGATGACAGAGAGGAGAAGCTTTTTAAAGTGGCGCTACTGAAATGATGGGTGCGGTGGTGGCGGAGGTTGGGTCTAAAGATGGAGGGAGGGAGGGAGGCTACTTCTAAATGTATTGGGCCAGATTTATTTGCTGCCTGGTGAACGGACATCCTTTCTAGAAGAATTCTATTTGGGCTGGCTAAGAATCAAGATTTTGTAAAGCCACAGATTGCAAGCCCGCATATATTTAAAAATACAATAACGATAATTTTTTAAAAAAGTATATTTTACTTGAAAATATATAAATAATATTTTTTATTTTTAAAAATTATTTTTGATATTAGAATATAAAAATAAAAAATAATTTAGAAATAAGAATAGTTTTAAATTATTGGATATATTTTATAAAGGAAAATTAAGGGATTTGGAAAAAGTTCCGTCTCATACATCAATGACACGTAGGAAGCGTTAGGTCGTGTGCTGTGGGTTTATCTAAGATCAAAACAATCTTAGCCACTGCAAAACGTCAACGGTTTGATCCCTCTGCCGCAGCATGGATTAAAAAGGAGTTAAGACGACAGTAGTGGGAGCAGATTGGTTGGAAAGCTTGACAAATCACGACTTATTCTTGATTCTTAACTATTCTCAATTAGATTACAGAAATCATTATCTAAGTTCCGGTCAATTTGTGTTTCATAGGCACAAAGCAGCCCAGTCAAAGAGCCGATTGACTATTTCGAACCAATAATATCATATATTTTGCTGCTATTCTTAACTAATTATTAAGAACCAATAAAGTCTAATTAATTATTATTAACAAAACACTATTTCTCAACTCCACCCTTTCACAGCCCTCTATATATATTGTTTTTTATTTTCTTTTGTGTTACATCTTGATCTTATGTATTTAAGTTCTTTTTTCCTTTTAATTTCAATATTTAATATTTAATTTATTGAAAGTGGGACTTTATAATTTTTCTTAATTTATTTTTTGTGAAATTATCTTGATTTCATTATTCAAGTTATGAATTTAACAAGTTAACATTGGTTAACCTGAGTTATTTTCTAATTGATATTTTTTTATTTCATCCTTTATATTGGTTTGGTTGGAAATTAAACTTCATAATTTTTTTTATTTTTTTAAGGGTTATCCCGATCTCATAATATAGGTCGCAAGTATGGCAAGTTAACTCTGTTTATTTTTTGGGTTATTTTATAATTGGGTTTCGTAATTTTATTATATTTATTTTTTATGTAGTTATCATGATCTCATGATCCAAGTAGTAGGTTAGACAAGTCAAGTCAATTATTTTTTTGGGTCTTTTTTAAGTGTATTATTTTTTTCATTTTCACCCTCCAACAACTCGATTTTTTTTTACTTATTTTTTTTCAATTTCATCATTCAATATTAGGTTATTTGAGAATTCAACTTCTTAAATTTTTTTCAATTTTTTTCTATGGAGTTATCTTAATCTCATGGATTTATTTATTTTTTTTCTGTAATTCAACCTTTAACATTGGACTTGTTGGAAAAAAAACCCTTTTTAATTTTTTTTATTTGCTTTTATAAAGTTATCATAGTCTTATGACGTATGTTGCGAGTTTAACAGTTTAATCTTATTTAATTAAGATTGTTTTTTTGTTTTTTTAATTGAATTTTTTAGTTCATTCTTTAATATTGAATTGATTAGGATTTGAATTTTATAATTTATTTTGATTTATTTTCTATAAGGTTACTATGATCTCATAATTTAAGTCATAAATTTAACAAGTTAATCTGGTGAATTCAATAGATCTTTCTCTCAATAGCAATGTATGTATGTGCCAATGATCTAGTGATTGTTCTATTTGGTGATCTGATCCCTGATGTGAGATCATGTAATTAATGGTTCTAGTGTTTATTGCCAATGCCACGAGGCTGCCCTTGTTGAAGGACAGTGGCCTGCGAGTCACTCTTGTTTGGAGTTAAATTTTTATTTATCCTAAAAGGCTTTTATTCTCCTAGTTGTATATGTACATTAGTCTCCATATACAGTTACTTCATTTATACCTCAAAAAGAAGCCTTGCCTATTCGTGCACATTTTCATTTCGGAGGGTTTCTGCCAAAAATCTTGCTGATTTGAGCCTTCTTTTGCGTCCAGCTCTGGATTTCTACAAAAAATGGCATAACGGCAACTGCAATTTTTGGTGCTGATGTTGCCGAGTTGAAGAACACCATGGAATCTCTCTACGAGTAATTTCCAAGTGGATTAATTTTGACTTTGCCTATGCTTCTGTATGTTAGTGACTGCTAGATAATACATCATTATCTGTTCGTGAAGCAAACTTTATGTATTTGGCATTAGGCATATATTATATGTTAGCTTGTGATATTTAGATCTCATATCTGTATAACCTCATAGAGCTTACATAACTCGTGATGTCTATTGTCTACGTATCAGCCTTCCTTCAGCCTGCAACTTTCGATATGCCATTAGAGTGCTTGAAGGAAGTAATTTAAACTTTGCATGTCTATATATGATGCTGCTATGACTTTTTGTTCCTTACAAGCCGATAAAAGAGGCGGAAATATTTAAATTCCTTGCCCATTTTTTATCTTCTGAGAATGATTAATGACTCTAACTTGATGAAATCTAATCACTGATTTTTGTATGCATAAGCTCGTGTGTGATTTGTGCTCAGACTCCCCAACACTGATCTTGTATATTGTCAACAAGGTGAATGTCTGTCTTTGTTAAACTAACATATGTTTTGTCTTGTAATGGTTTTCATTTCGGGTTATGTTCCACTTTCAGTACGTTGTTTCCAAAGATCTGAAAGCAGTTCCTGCTAGATTAGCATTGAATTATTTTACCACACTTTATAATTTGTCAAAATTCAGGTTAAAGGGGCGGTGTGATCGGAATCAGGTGTGATTGGAAGTCAGGTTTCTGCTGAATCTGACTCTTTTTCTATACATTAGGGGTGAGTGTTGATTTGGGCAGAGTTCAAAAAAGTTTCCCAGCTATATTGTTAGTCTCGATTGAGTCCCCTAACAATTTTCTATCTCAATTAGGTCCCTTTAAGGGTCAGCCATATTGTTAACGTATCCCGTTAAAAATTTATCTAGAGCTTGGACAGAAAACTTCATGAGGATTTTCAATACTTTAGGCATCCATTTGAGACCTTAATGTGAAAATCGCATTTGTCTAAGGATACTATCTTAATTTGTTTTTCCCAGGGACGATTAAAGGAAGATGCAGAAGGATTGATATTGCTAATGGATCATGAAAGTGTTTTAGCGGTGATGGTTTGTGGATATATCTCTCTGGAAAAGTCATTAAGATGCTTTTAATATATTAGGCTTTTTGCCTCGGAAATTATTTTGTAGTGCTTCATGATTCCTTGGTAGAATATGCTGTGAAAAGACTTGGGGATAATTTAATTTGTCCAGAGTTGATGCTTGCACATTAGCTGATCATGCTCATAAGTTTGGCTCATCGAATATACCAGAAAATATGTAGCCATTCGGCAAACAGCTTTAGCAATAAAGGGCTGCCAATTGGATTTACCTTCTTCAGGGGCAAAAAAAAAATTCTCCTTGAAGTATTTTCAATATGGGCCTTCTTGTTATTGAGTTCATACGAAGACAATGATCAACGAGTGTTCCAAATTCTCTCAAAATGAATAAAAAGTGAAGAAAAATGTAAATCCTGACTCTGGTTGCCGTGAACGTGGTTGCATGGTAGAGAATAGGACCTGCAGAAAAATCCAACTTTATTCTGAGACAGGGAACCCCTGTGCTGGTGCTGTACTGAGATTCTTTCTCGCTGGTACACCTGTGGAAGAAAAAAACATCGCCTGGAAAATCAAATTAAGGGCTCTGGGCTACCAATCTTACGTGTCCTTGTCAGTTCTGAAGCCATCCACATGCAAAGGTTAGAATATTATGATTGGAGTTTACATGGGCCGGCCATGAATGCGATGTGCTGTACAAGACAACAAGTTGGGAGGTCCACTGCAAACCTTGAGCGGAGGTTTGCTTGCCCGTGAACAACTTTGGATCTTGGTTTCAAACTCCTCTCTGTTTGTTTCCTTCCTTCGACTAATTTCCACAGCTGCTATATTTCCTAATGGCAAAAACATGTAATGTGTAACCCAAATTTTATATTGTTTACTGCTATATTACGGGACATAGAATTCGCCATAGCTTATATTCTAATGCATGATACTGGCGATCGGCTCCCTCCCTCTCTTGAGGATCCTGGCAGCGGAAATGTTTTTCTTTTTTCCAATCTATTGGTGTAACATGGGCTTTTTAGTGCTGATTTGGCCTCCAGCAGGTCTGCTACATCATGAAACAAACCGATTTCAGCGTTTTTTTCCCGTGTTACTGCACTTGTGAAAAGGCGCAAAGCTCGAAGTGAAATAATAGGTATTGTTTGTTCAACTCTCTAACGCCAAAATCGAGTCCTTCTCTCTTTATTAAATGAAAAGGAAAGTATTAGACGAGTATGGTGAATATTCACAAGTCCACCTGCATAAGTTACATGGATCCATCATCTAATAATAAATACTCCACGAAATTCACCATTTTGTGTGTGTAGGCTCATGGTAAGCTGAATTCATGTGATAATTTCAAACAGATAGATCATCGATGATGAATTTACTGGAGAATTTATTAAAATCATACTTTTTATCGTTTGGCTTGATGTTTCTCTTTCAGATCTTCAAAGACATCATGTTATGACAATATTATATAAACTTTAATTCCATTAAAATCACATGAACATGAACCCACAAGAACATTAAAATGTATCAACATAGATATTCGTTTTACAGGAAAATGGAAGAGATTGATGGTGGGAATCAAAAAACTAGCTGCAACACCTTATGAAGTCGTCTCAATTTTCAACAAGTGATCTCATCATGGGGGAGAACAGGGGGGGGTTGATGGTGGATCAGACCTATAACATAGTAGAGAAGGGAGTAGGGTCAAAGGGGGCAGGGAAAGAGAGGTCGAGAGAGACCGATGGTCAAAGAATCGAGACAACGATAGGCACTGGAATATCTGGTGTCGGGTCCCTTTCCACATTCACCTGTTTAGCAAGCGTACAGAGAGAGTGACAAGGATTTCCATCTGCATTTGGAACTTGCCATGCCAAGATCAAGAAATAGGCAAATAAAACAAACAATGGTCCTGCTGGTAGTGGTGGGCCTTTCTTTCTTTCTCTGAGCATCCATTTCCCGTCACTACTTTATCACCATCATGTTTACATTGATGTAGGGTTGTGAGGAGGTAAGCACTGTGGTGCTAACTCGACGACAGGTTGCGCTGATACCTCAATTATGCACTTGACACCCATCTCCAAACACCCTTCTCAGCTTCAGCCTCGTGCATCCCAATCTCCCACTTACCATGCTGTTTTTTATCAATTGAAATCCAAGGAGTCGTGCCCGTTGAGAATGGAGATTACAGAAGAAACCAAACTTCGATTGAGAAACGAAAGATTGTCTACGAATGTTTTTTCAAATACAGTTTAAATGACAAATAGCTGGCTTTTGTACGTAATGAGGTTATTAATGGAGGTGAATTACCGTACTGGTAATTTTTTAAGAAGTAATAGTGGGTGTAAAATTTATTCTTAAATATTATAACTGTGAGGAAGAGTGAGACTGAGAAATTTATAATAATAATAATAAAAAAAAGATAAAATCCTTTTCCTCTTTGAATTCTTTTATCTCTTCATATTAACCATCGAATATTAAATTTTAATCCTCTCAACGATTCCTCCCCTCATCTTTCTTTTTTTCACCAAACAATCTTACTTATTATTTTTATAATATTGTATCCCGTTACAATCCTATCGAAGATATGCATAAGATTTGTAAGAACATAATTGTAAAGAAGGTTGATGTTTTAATTATCCCAACAATTATATCATCTCAAATGCCAAGCACGAAATGCTAACACAATCATTATTTAGGTAGCTTTTCGCAGGAGCTTTTTGACTTTGTAATAATAAAAATAAAAATAAAAATAAAAATAAAAAGTCCTTTCAAGTTTTACAGTAAGAAAAATAAAAGTTTATGAGATTTTTATGTATAATGCACAAGAGTTCTTCAATGATAGCCTTAACTTTTTATGTTTTAGGTTATCTTCTTCATTTATCAAAGTTACCCTTCATTTATTTTATCATAATCTTATCTAATATTTTACTTTCGTTCATTTTGCATACAAGTAAAACATTGTCCATTAAACATTCAAGTGGAAAGAAAGAAAATATTTCACAGTAGGAAGAACGAAAGTGCTGCCAGTTGATATAGTATGAAACACGCGCAAGAGCCAAGAAGGTGAAATGGTAGAGAGATGTGGAAAGAGGCGTAGCTTTCAAGTGTTCAATGGTCACAAATAAGTCACAGAATATGCCGCCGAGAGAACGAGAGGTGTGCTGTTGTGCATGCCAGCAACGCTACAACAAACTGCACTGCCTCACACAGAAGGAGCCCTCCCAAATTGCGTTGTCCCATCTCTTTTTTTCTTTTCCTTTTCAATCATTGGGAGCCTGAAGGGTTAATGTGCTTGGGATCCTTGTACTTTTAGTTTTTTCACAGAATGGTTCCTTGTCAAGAACGTATGCCACTGGTGCTTCCATTCTTCTCGATCGATTTCAAACCAGAAATCATTTCTTCCTTTAAATCCCAAGCTCCCAGTCGCTACATTTGGTGGGATTTGTTTGAAACTGATTTCGTTTCTAATCTTGATGATTCGAGAGGAGAAGATCGAGTAGAAAGACTCGTTAATTTTAGTAAGTTAAGAGTTCTGTTGTTTCTTTTGATTCCAATGGAGATTGCATGAGCAAGAATTCCTTCGTAAAGATGAAGCTAGAAGCTCTATTGTTTCATTTGATTTACAGTGGAGACTGCAAGGGTTAGAACTTTTGATTTACAGTAAAGATGAAGCTAGAAGTTCTATTGTTTCATTTAATCAAACATTATGTAGCTTAACACTTCATTAATTAGTTCTGCGAGGCTGTTAATTACTTTTACCAGTTAATCTCTTGGCCACATAATTTCAGCACGACATTTACAGAACGACAAAGCTTTCATGATATTTCGATAAAGAAAATCTCCACGACAGAAATAACAGACATCGAACTAGATAGAAAACAAGAGCCCCTCTCAGTGTTATACTTGATACACGCGACTAATTAATCTTTAACTATAAATTTATTGTAAACATAGCTGTTTAATAGTTGATTTTTTTTTAAAAAAAATAACCTTTTTATATTAGTGTAGTTTTTACTATTCAAAATGTTTTTTTTAGAAAATTATTAAAATACTTTTTAAAATTTATTTTTTATACCAATATATTAAAATGATTTAAAAATATTAAAAAATTAAAATAAAATAAAAAACATTTAAATGTTAACAAAAAAGAATGAAAGAAAGATTAAATCTCCACTTTGAAACACCCCTGCAAATGCCTTTCCGGCTTTCCCTGTAAAGCAGCTGTTCATGGACCATAACTCACACAGTCGACCCGAAGTTAACCATTTTAAGTTTTTAACTGTTCAGTGTTAACTTTGACGTCACATTCAGAATGCAGCTGACAATATTCCCTCTTTATATAGATTTATGCTATATCTTTGTCCAACATGGATCAAATTTTTTTAACGTATGAAAATATATGTCAAACATTGCTAATATTCCTTTTCTATTAGAAGAAAAACTTGTAACTGCGTTGGATTGATTTAGTTTGAGTTTGAACAATTTAGATAACCATTAAAAATATAATTTGATTAAAAATAAATATTTTAGATGAAGTTTTTTTATGAATATTGAGATGAAAATATATTAAATCAATTTGGATCAATTTAGGTTAACTTGTCAATCTGCATAACATGTTAAGAGTTCATAATAACTCGCATAAATCAAAATAAATTATAAAGCTTAATTTTCAAAAAAATAATGAAATTGAAAAAACAATCAATTAAAAAATAATTCAGGTTAACCTCCTAAACTCGCAACTTGAATCATGGAATGGAGATAATTTAATATAAAAAATAATTGAAAGAAATCATAAAACTGAATTTTTAATCAATTCAAATCAATGTTAATGGATGGATTTGATTAAAAAAAAAGTGATCTCAATTATAAAAATAAGATGTAATTAAGATTGAAAAAAAATATAAATTAAATAAAAAATAAATAATATATATATTATTCTAATAAATAATATTTTATAAGTAGGATTACAATCTCTTCTAGTTTTTTATTATTAATAATGTTAATAGACTGCCCTGCCTGGCAGCACATGTTGGGTTTGAAAGCAATTCTGTTAGTGGTTGTCACAAGCTCAATGATAGATGTAAGAGCAATGTCAAGTCAATCGATAGTCATATCAAGTGGGGTTCCTTCCTTGTATTAATTGAGTTGCTGGTCAAAAAGCTCTCATGCTCTCATCTCATGCATCTTCTTTTGGAAACTATCTTTTGTTTGATACCTCAGGCCTGGTGTTGGTGTTTTTCCTTTCTAACAACCAAGGTGTTAGACAGTTTTGTCGATTATTTTTTATTTTTTATAAAATAGCATATGAAAAATATTTCAAAAAAATAACGCAGGGAAATACTACAATATCCAAGTACTTTTTTAAAAAAAAAATCCATTTAGAAACTACAATATTTTAAGTAAATAAACATCAATAAAAAAGAAAAAAAGAAAAGAATGAATGAACAATAACACCATGTAAGCACACCGAAGCATTAATGATAACACCCTTAGAATTATTAGAAAAAAACATGATGAGACGATTTCACAGACATAAAAGAAGGATATCAATGGTGGCCTACACGGGTCATTCATGGGTGGTGAATAGCTCATTTACTCTTTACATTCAGGGAGACACTACATAAACTATATAAGTTATTTTATCATTTTTATATTAAATATTAAGATTTTTTTTATGTCTGAATATATAAAAAGATTTGTAAACATCTTAGCTCATTTTTTTTAATTGTTTGTATATCATTAAGGCAACAATTAATTCCAAATTCGGGAGAGAAAAGAAATAGAAAGGCAGTAAATAATTGAACAAGAGGCCGCAGGAGGAAGAACCAGTGGGTGAAGCACTACTGTAACCAATAATGATGGCACTCCTGTATTGCTTGTGTAAGGTAACCTCTCCTCTATCATGATTCACGAGCCTCGATGGCTATTTTCTGTAGCCTGTAGAGGTCATTGCAGATAAATATAGTATTTCTTCCAAGGAAATTAAAAACCGGAAAGATAAATATAGTATTTTTTTAGTTTTAAATCTTTATTACTTAAAGTAATATTTATTATTTGATATAAAATGGCATGTACTCGGAATATAAGATTCTGAAGAAGATAAATACAAATAAATTTAAAGTATCATTAACAGTTGTTTTGGGGACAAAATAAAAATTAATGTCGGAAACCGGAGGCGGCGTAGACAATGACTTTTCATCGCTAAGGGTTTACCCCCCAAACAATAGTAGACAAAATGGTGGCTTTTGTAGTGCACATCCTGATCTTAGACACCGAGTAATCTTATCAAATCTCCGTAACTCTCTGGCACATCCTGATCTTGAGAGTAAAGAGTTTACTTTTTACATGATTTCTAATATGATAATAAGATGGATATAAAAGGTTTATAATATCGTTAATTTTAGAATATGTAAAATTAGTTAAGGTATATATAAATTGATTTATATATCTATGTTAATAAAAAAAATAGCAGATTAACACTTTATAAATTTATCCTTACAAGAGGATATCATAGATTAATTTTAAGGGTAGATCCAAAAACATTAAGAGATGAGATGCGGGTTGGGATTTTTAAAATTTTTTTAATCCAATCCAATTTATATAATTCAATATAAGTAATTCAAGTCTTTAATATAAATAATATTTTTTTTTCTTTCCATTTCTCTCTCTCTCATCTTTACATTTATAGCTGCCTTTCATTTTCTTAATTTTTTTCCTTTTTTTTATTCTTCGCTTTTATAGAAATTATAATTCTTCATTTTCAATTCTAATATTTTCTATTTGGTAATCCAAAGACCATGATGAGAAAACAAATGAAAATTTCAAGAGTATATATTTAACTTTTATTTTTCTAGTCAAATCACAAACTCAAAAGTATTTTATAGTCTCTTACTGATAATCTGTCTTTGTATCATATTACATTCTAACTGTTTGATAAAATATTTGACTATAATTTTTATTTTGTTTTATTTTTATGTAAAAATTATGATAGTTTTTATATTATTTCTAATACATATATTTTAAAGATATCATCTAGTTCTTTAAGTTGTAACTCAATATAATATTGTTTCTAGGATAGTCAAAAAAATAAAAGAATTAATGTATCAAACACATGAATATTTATAATATCCACCAAAATTTAATATGATACACAAACCTCATTGTGTAAAAAAAAAAAAGCTAAATAAATCAGGTTTATATTTTATAAAATATAAAATATCATAAGTAATGTAATTATAGTCCACTAATTCACCGCGAAATTTGAAAGGCGGTGACAAATACACACACTCTCGCTCTTTCTCTCACCGTGGACTACGCTCGTGCTTCGTCTCTCCAAAATACTCGACAAAATAATAGGTTATAATATGATTTTAACACCTTGGGATGCTCATGGCAGCCCATGACAATCCCTGCCATATTATTGGCCCATGGGCTTTGCTCCCTTTCCACTTTTGTTCAGTTATAATCAAGATGCAAGCGTAGACAAAATTACCTTGGATCTATATATCATAATGACACTTTTATTCCGATATTTTGTCCCTATGAATAATTGGAAGATTAAATTGATCAATTGATATTTCATCTAATTATCATCCTTGATTCAAATTCAATCATATCTCACATAATAGGAGAAATTCATTCTAGGTAAAAATAATTTACCATATTATCTATAGATTAAATTATTGTGATTTATATAGTACTGATTAAAATGATCATTAATTAAGCCATTTCATGCTTGGGGAAATTTGTATAAAAACTTTTAAGTCACTAAAAATAGTGTTTGGTTAGCATAGAAGATCCGGTGATAATAGCGATAAAGTAGACACGAGATAAAATTGTGTATAGTAATGATGTATAAGATAAAATGATTGTGTTTTGTATATTGTTTAGTTGATAATAGACAATATAAAAAAAAATATGAAAAAAAAATATTTGACTCCTAACTAATATGTATTATAGTCAAACTTATATATTTTTTAAAAAAATTACTCTAGTTTATAATAAGTGTTCAAATTAGTAATAGCATAATAATCCTAGTTATAAAATCTGAACTGTCTTGATGAGTTGACTTGGGACCATAAGCCCAGATTGGTCCGCGTTTAAAAATAGAGGAAGGATTGACCCAGCCTAATCCGATGAAAAACCCAAGTTGATCGCGCCCATTGACTTTTTTTTGTTAAAACAATGTTGTTTTGATTTAAAAAAAAAACAATTGGGGTTGACTCTCTCAACTCACCCATGATGAGGGATGCGTTTTAAATTTATTATAATAACTATTTTTATTCTTATATTCTTTGTAAGTTTTTCTACAATAATATTTTAAAGATAATAAAATATTAAATATTGTCTCTGAAAACATGTTTTATTTGTGCTTTTTATTTTGAAATTATAAAAATTTACTTCAAAATTATTCTAAAATTAAATTTATTTTTAAAACTTGGTCTTTGTTTTTTCAACCAAATACATTTATATTTTTACTATTTTTATTTTTTTGGGTATTAAAATAATAAACATACACCATCTAAAAAAGTTGCTTTTGAATATAACCCAGATACGGAGATCTAAAAAAGTTCATACTTCATTATAGCTTAAAAAAAGCACTTTAATAATATTCTTCCGACACCCGAAAACGTGTAACCAAATACAGAGGGGGTCACAGTAAGGTCATAGAAGCGCCCGCATCTGATGCATGCTGTAGTTACATACGAGCAGGAAATACTAAAGATTATTTGATTGCAATTGTAGGCTAATTTGTATCAGCTGTACATGGCAAAGGGGAACATCAGTAATGTGCTTGTGTTATATAAATATTCCATAAATTTTTAAATTATAAGATATTTAATATAAATATTTATAAAGGTGTTTATGTTATATAAAACATCTATGTCATTTTTTTTTATGTATCATCCGAAAATATTTTGGTATGATATGCAGCGGAACAGGAGTCACTAACTAGCGACAACAAAATGTAAAATATAACTATGAGAGATGTAACTTAACTAGTCAGATTCTAAATTTACTTTTTAGAGGTGAGCAGTTCGAGTTTTACAAACCTCAGGGTTATTGGAGGCTTACATGATCGTTAATTTCAGGGCCTGTGGAATTAGTCGAGGTGCGCACAAACTAGTCCGGACATCCGCGTTAATAAAAAAATATATAAAATGTATATATACGCAATGTTCTTATGGTGAGACATGGTGCACTGTACGTGTACTCGCCCAAGACCAAAGTAACTAATGTAGCTGTCCGTACCGAATGTGTAATAACTAAACTGGGGATAGGCCAAGATGTGCCCTTACTCCATCGTATTTATCAGCTCGCGACTAAATTAACCCTTGCCACCAATTTCATGGCTGAATCTTTTGACAAAATTGAACAAAACAGTACTGGATACTAAAACAAGAGAGACCAGAATAAAGCCTCTATATGTGGTCAGCGATGTTAAAGCGATAGAGACAGGAAAGGTCAAGCTCTAAAAGCGGGAAAAAAAAGAAGAAAAAGAAGACGTAATCTCATTTTTTATTGTTTTTATTAAAATGAGTATCCGGATCAGTTTGTACTACGTACCTCGATTAATTTTATAAATTATAAGGTTAATGATTATATAAACCTTTAGTGATCATCATATTAGCAACCACAAGACTTTAACTTAAAATCATAAGGGAAGCAAATGTTTTGGTTTTAAGTACTTACTACTGGTAATAGATGGTTTTATTTTTCATTTTTTATTATATATATATATATATATATATATATATATATATATATATATAATGTGATGCCGCAAGGTTATTGTCAAAGTCTATTTTCATTTAATTTAACAGTTATTAAAATAAATAATTTAAAATCCAGAATAAAAAATGTACTTGTTCAGTCAAAATCTTACCTTCTTATTTATTTATAATGTACGGAATGTTATTGAATGAATTAGGTGGGTAGCTGTTAGAGGGGACGGTAGGCAGTAAAATAACAAGTTCTAAAAGAATTAAAACAAAAGGCAGAGAGGACAAGGAAAAATAAAAATAAAAAACTGGTTGATCTTTTTAAGGGTTGTGGTGGGCCATGGGTGTTAGTGTTAAGGTGTTTTTTTATTTTTGTCCTCACTCCCTCTTTTTGTTCCGTTAGAAACTTGAAATTCACAGTACCAAAATCAACCAGAGGCTGCCACCCCCATGCTCTCTCCCTCTCTCGTACGCAGCATGCATGAGATGACCAGCTATACTCTGTCTCTAACATGCGCCCTGTGCATTCCACCTTACCATTCGTACTCTTTCACTAGCTAGTGTCCAATTTTATTTTTTTTCATATTCGTAGCTCAAGTATTGTTATTTATTGGGTGTTTGTAATACATAATAATTGTGTTTTTAAAATATTTTTTATTTAAAAATATATTAAAAAAATTAATATTATCACTTCAAAATAATCTAAAACCATCAAAATAATCTAAAATCCCAACAAGTTGCTAAATTAAAAAGGAGAGCTTGATTACAAGGAAAAGGGGACAATTTTGTTCTACGTACAAACCCTAAAAAATAACACAACAATTGTTGATTCTTTTGATTTATGAACAAAAAAAAGTTAAGAAGGAGTGAAAATTGAGGATCAATGAAGAGAAATGACAAAAACTTTCTAAATAAACTGGATTGATAATAATTCAAAGAAAGAGACACTGGAACAAGAAACCGACGAAGTTGCGAGTCCATGAAGGAATTTGTAGCTAATTTTATCGATTAGTGGGAGAATTGTAATGAAGGAAGGTTGAATTAGCTTATGATTATTTGAATTCAAGAGAGAAAGGAGGAGGAAACGAAGTTGTTAAAGATTATGAAACGATGAAAATATCACGAGTTGTAGGTTTTCTTAATAACTGGGTATATTTTTTTTTATTTTTACTAATGCAGGTGTCCGGGCCAGCTTGTATGTATCTCGACTAATCTCACAGGCTCTAAAATTAACAATTATATAAACTTTCAGTAACTCTAAAATTTACAAGACTCAAACTGGTACGGTTTATTTTGATTTTTATATATAGGAAAATCAAAGTCGATGGAGAGGAGTTATTGAGGTGTGTTTGGATTATAAGTGTTGGGTGATTTTGCCACATCTAACCTTGAGTGGTGGCTGGCCATTTGTTGCTGGAGGCGAAACCTGGTGGCTATCAAAACTGATGCTATTGTGATAGTTGATGGCTGGCTGATGGCTGATGGCTGATGGCATGGTTGTGGTTGTCTAGACTAGCCGGTAGTGGGTGGTGGCGTGGTTATGGTTGTTTGGAGTGGTCAACATGGGATGACTATTGTTCTGTGGGTTGTATTTTTGTTGTTAGCTAGTTTTGTTTTTTATTTGATAGTAAAGTTATAATATTTAACATATTACAACTTTTTAATCATTAATTTAAATATAGTGTTAACTCTATAAACAATTTTATTTTTATTTTATTTTTTTTGCGCGCATTAGTAGGGATATAAATTATTATTAATCTATAAACTAAATGGTAATATTCAAAAACTAGGGGACAGTTAGTGTAATTTTCATGTTGGGGGACCCTAGAGATAAGGGGTGAGCTTTAGGACTCAAGTCTTGGGAATAGGGATGAAAATTTTACTTGAATGTCCTTAAAGTTTGAAAGAACTATATTCATGACATTTAATATATATATATATATGGAGTTTAAGGATTAGTCTTTTTCCATCTTCACTCTCAAGCCATCTCTCACTCGTATCGTCTCTCTTTCTCTCTCTCTCTCTGCTTCTCCCTCTTCATTATGTTGCCTTTTCTCTTAATTTTTAATGTTATATTGCCTCTCCTACTTTGTCATTTTCATCGTCTTCTTCAATTCTACTTTTCTCCTCCATCCATCCCTTAATTGTTATTGGTTCTTCATCTTATTATCAGTGTTTTCTCCTTAATTATGAGTGATTGTTATGAATGGATGATTTAGCTTCTATTAATAATTATTTACCAACATGATATGCTAAACTCCTCTAAAAAATTTAGCCTAGTTCTTATGTGTATTAATTTATCGTTCTTGCTTCTTTTTTTCTTGAATATGTTTGAGTTTATTGGATTTTAATGGGTAATGAATAGGTGCTACCGAACGATTTTTTTTTAAGGGATTTCAATTTTAGTTTCATTTCATGGATAAAAGCTTAACTTGATTGATAATATATAGTATTGTGAGCATTACTTGGGATTAATTTTTTATGAAGTGATCAATTTCATATTTTTCCTTAGTGGGTCACGTACATATTGATTTCTAGTATAAATTTAGAGGCATTGTGGTTTTTATATTAGGTTCAGAGACTAAATGGTTTTTAAAGTGTTTTTTACTCGAAAATACATTAAAATAATATATTTTTTATTTTTTAAAAATTGTTTTTGACATCAACGCATCACAATGATCTTAAAACACTAAAAAAAAATTATTTTAAAACAAAGAAAAAAATTAAAAAAATTTATTTTTTTTCAAAAACACTTTTAAAATACAAAAATAATCAAGGCATTAATATATAATGATTTTGTCAAGACTTTGTGTAAGTCCATGAAGAATCTTTATTGGCTAAAGCAAATCTCTATCATTGAAAAATGAGAGACATAATAGGATTTGTAGGGGTGGTATAAGGGTTGACACTAAAAATAAACAGTTTTAGGACCAAGAGTAAGGGCCAAATTGCAAGACTTTTAATATTTTGAAACTAAATTCAAACACTCGAGCAACATGAGGGATCAAGTTACAAAAGGACAAGGCAAATTTCTTATAAGCATGAATTGCAGCAACTGTTTAGATTGGCTTGTTAACGTCAGCACCGAACGAGAAATGGAGAGACTTTATTTGGGCATCAATTCAATTAAAACATTCTTTACCTAGGAGTCTAATCTAGCTTGGTCTTTGGCTTGACTTCGATACACACTTTCTCTCTGTGTAATTTATCATTGAAGTTTTCTACCTTTTATATTTCTTACAATTAATATTATTATAATATGATGTTTTAGCTTGGGTTAAAATTTCAGAAGTTTTGAAGAAATTTAAAAATTTAACGAAAAATCATAATTTGACAAGTTGTACGTTATTGGACATAATTTTCAATGCGACAATTAGATTGAGCTGAAATTTTACGAAGAACCTTCAAATATATTGAATAAAATCTGGTTAAAATTTTAGAATGAAGGGAGCTTGGTAGCGCTAACAAAAAAAAACCTGTTAAATAGAAGCAAAAAGACTCATTAAGGGTAAAATGGTTATTCGCCATTAAAAAATAAAACAAAGAAGCTCTTCCTTCCTTTTATATACTGTCAACTGGGCAGAAGCATAATAGAAAAAGAAAGAAAAGAGAAAGTAAGAGAGAAAGAGAGAAAAGTAAGGGAAAAACATAAGAAAAAAAATCAAAGAAAAAAGAAGAAAGGTGAGAGAATAACCTCGTAAACTTACAAAGTCCAACTTATAAAATACTAATCTAAGAAAGAATCAAGTGAAGGAATGAGGAATTGAGAGAAAAAAAAAATTTAATTACTTTATTTTTCAATTAACGTTAGATTGTTATTTTATCCCGGTTAAGGAGTTATTACAATATCAATTCAGATTCGATTATAGATGAATTTTATTCCACAAAATATCAAAGGATGTAACTTTGATAGCGAATTTATTTTTACTTTTACTTCAATTTTATACTTTTAAATTTATTTTTTAATATTTTGAGTAGTATATTTGAATTAAAACTTTATTGTTAACTTCATAAATTCATGTACATGAGTTAATAATAGATATTGAAAAAAATATATATATTTATTTAATAGCCCAGAACATAAAACATTCCTGACTCCGTCCTTGTTGGTAATGTATTGATGGTTGAAAGAAGTAGGTTAAACTCTTTTATGTAAGCATTATTCGAACAGAAATTGTTTAAAATTTAATTTTTTTTAAAAAATTATTTTTTATATATTTTTTAAAATTATTTTGATGTGTTGATATTAAAAATAAATTTAAAAAATAAAAATATTATTTTAATATATTTTAAAATAAAAAAATATTTTAAAAAATAATCACTAAAAAAACTCTTGTACACTCGCTAAAGTGATGTTTATGGAGTACTCTATAAATCACTTCTCATCTAGACTATGTTTCGTCTCATCTATGAATTTCTTTTTCAATTGTACGATCCTTGGCTATGTCTCCATACCCTTCAAGCCCTAGGAGGCATGCCGACAATTCTAATCAAGATTATTGGCCAATTATATGACCAAATAATCAAGCTTTTCGACCACAACGACGTTGGTCAGAACAAAATATCTCTATTCCACCAACTTATCAATAAATGAATTGTTCAACAATCTCTGGTCAATCACCAATCTTTTCAATCTTCACCAAAGGTTCGAGCCAGTGCCAACTGACTCTTGCAAGAGAAAATCACTAATCTTCAAGCTCCAAATTAATAGGAAGATTACTGCATACAGCTCTATTTATTAGTAAAACTCCAAGACAGGCTCAGGTGGGCATCTCAATTTATTTATGTCTATTCACCATTTTTGTACTCTTTTAGAAGTGAATAATCAAGGCGAAAAATCAACATGTCCGAGACTGGCTTAATCAGCAAAGAGACAGACCATGCCCAGGACTAGAATTGAGCTAAGAAATTTGGCTAACTGTCAAAAGTTCTCGTGTTCGATAATCTGACATGATCGGTTGGGGGAGAGGTTTGTGACCTTAAGATAAAGGAAAATTTTACACTTAGTCCTGAAAAAAACAACCAGAAAAGGTAAGAACAATTAGAATCGGATACAATTTATGCAAACAACATATATATGTATATACGAGCAAATTCCATTACATGTACGCAAAATTGGAGTGAAGAGCCTAGCCAGCTTTCAGATAGACGTATAACCTCTCTATCACCACCTAAAGTCAGCAATGGAAATGCCCGGGCTAATTCCTATCCTAATAAGGCTTACCAAAGAAAAAAAAACGGAAGTAAATCCTTAAATAAACATTCCATGCAATTTCTGAGTCATGCTAGCTAACTATACTGATTGATTTAGAACATGGCCACCCTCAAGACAACAGATTAGCGATTATATATATATAAACCGCCCTCTTTCTTTCTTTTTGAATTTTGTAGACAATTACGAGAGAGGAGCCCTATGAGGAGATCCCTTTCTCCTGCTGCTCAGAGAGAAGAAATTCCCCGGAAGAAAGCCACTTTTTTTCTCCTTCTTTCCTAGGACCTCCGGTTCATTGGAGCATGACGAGCCTCTGTGTTGTGATGGGTTCTCAAAAATGGAGCTCGGGGTAATTTGACCATCATCATCAATAATTTCAGAGCCGTCCATCCTCAATCCCTCAAATTGGGAAAATGCAAAATCAGATTCATCAATCCTGTAAAGAATAGCCGAGAGATCATCCCCTTGATCCACCAAGTGATTAACCTGCATTAAGTGTACATTTCTAAGTCAATGAGCATTAAGGCCAAAAGAGGAAAGGAAAAAAAAAGAGCCCCCTAAATGGAACGTGACAGAAAAATGGAGACTTCATAAGAAAACAATTTGTAATCTGAAAGCAAAAAAATCTCTAGAATTTCAAGCAAATTTTACTTCTACTGGAGACAACTGAAACCCACAAACCTAATACAGGTAAGCTAAAAACACATCCACTCGGGAGAGAGTTTAGTTAACGTCACACACAACGATTCCCTTTTTGGCATTCGTATTGCAACCGAATCAATAAGGTAATTACTCCCCTTTTACACACACACACACACACAAAATCCTATCCAAAATGAGTGTCTGTAGACTTTTATAGTTTACAATGTGTGCGCGCAAATTTAAAAACTTCTGAAAACCCATATTAATAAAATTAAAATGACTAATCAAATAGACCTTGCATGAGAGAGAGCAGAAATGGAATGGATCTTGGAGTATCCTGTCGCAAGTGAAGCAATTGTTGGATGAACCCTTGCAGGATCTTGACTGTGGTCTCTGATTCAAGAATATCACTTTGGCACTGTTTATTGTATAGGGCTGTCGAACGAATAACAGCAGCTGATATCATTATCTCATCTTTTTTATTTTCACATAAAGATCACTCGATTGTTTCGAAAATAATTACCTGAATATAAGAACAGTCAATGAGCTTCTCAAGATCCCCCAATCGAACAACATCATGGTAAACATATCTTCTCACCTGTTACATGCATGGTATCTCAGTAAAGCTTCTCAGTCAAAAGAAATTATGTACTAAAATGGCCATCCAATATTTGAGCACATCATATGGAATTCTCCCTATGGAGTCAAAAATCATTAACAAGAGAGTATATGAATTGTCATCAATGAAGTACAAACCAATGTCGTGAAGGCAACGGACATGTGAACTTACAGCATCTTGGGGTACAGAACTGTAATTATTTCCTGAAAGTGATGTAGACTTTTACCCCACCAACTTAAATTCTAGGTGAAAAGGTTAGGCAACCAGCCTCTCTCATCACAAGGAAAAAAACGAATAGCAAATGAGTTGAGCAGAGAATAAATTATGAACCCGAAGCTTTTATACTTGTATATATTGTACAAGAAAATGAACAGTAAAAAATACGGTCAAACTTTCGCTTTCTTGAAAGCAACAGGTGAGGAACCTTGGCAGAGAAAATGGATAGAAAAGAAATCTCCCACATAAGGGAAACAAACCGAACCAAAAGGTGGGAATCAAGGGAGACAAGATAACCCATTTATGGACACCATATACACTACAATAAAAAAGTTAAAATTTCATGATAGAATCAATCTTAAGAAAATCTTGGTAGAAAGAAAATATGTATAAGTGAATCTTGGATTCTCATAGATGGGAATTATATAAAAGAAAGAAGAAAAACCAGAACATATGTTCGATTTGCTCAATGTACAGAAAGGAAATTGACCTTGAATTGTTAGCTTGTTTTTATTCTCAGACTTTTAGAGTGCTCGATTTCACAGATTTTTATATGTATTTATATAGGGGGAGAGAGTAATTAGAGATGAACCACATACATGGGGATAAGAAACTATTAAATGATGAGAATTGGGAAACAGAAAGACACATGCCGATATATAATATTCAGAAGCTAAAAAAATAAAAATTCCATGACGTTCTTTGAACAAGACTTCTGCATCAAAAAATCCAGAGAATTATAGAAAACTTCCTCCAAATATTTTAGCATGCAAAGAAACATCCACAATTGTGCAGACTAAAAAACTGCAAAACCAGAGTTCATGGAAGAGACAGAAGAAATATGGCACCTAAACAGAATTTTAAGATTTCTTAATTAATTTCAAAGAATCATCAAGAACTCATCAAGTAATTCAAGGTGACAAGTCAAGAAAACCTCTGTAAAAGGAGCAAAAAAATAAAGTTCGAAAAAAGAGTTTAAAATTGAAAATTGAATGTGAATCACACGGGGTGTAATTGACTGTGAAAGGAAATTATGAACTCAAAGAAAAATCCCCTTGCACATGAAGAACTTCAGGACAAAAAGAAAAAAGAGAGAAAAATAATGAATACCCATTACCCACCAAGGAATCAAGGATTTTTCTATCTGAAAAAGAAATCAAAGCCTTTAAAAAGATCAGATTTTGAGAAAACGGTACAGTTATTTATGGGTGTAAGGGGGCATGCATATGCACAAGGAATTCTGATAGCCAGCTATGTAGAAATGAACGGTGTACCTGGAGGAGGGGATGAGAGCGATGAGAAGGAAGGCAGTGAGGGCAGATACTAAGGCAACAGAGCAAGCAAAAGACGTTCTTCTCATTCTTTCTGCGACTCTCGTGGACCCCACAACCTCCGAAGAATGTCTCTGCCATCAATCCTTCTAGCCATGCAGGCTTCATACTCTTACTGCTCATCATCATCATCATTTCATCATCATCATCACCACCTCCAACTCCATTTCTGCTCCTTGATGATGTATTATTATGATTACTATTATTATAATTGTACCTTCTCTCTCTCACCATCTCTCGCTCTACTTTTTTGGAACTTGTAATTCAATATGGACACCGATGATCTTGATAAAAACAAAAAAACAAAAAACAAAAAGAGTAGAGGAATTTTAATTAAAATTTTAAGAGCTCCCTTCAAAATCTTGGAGAAACCCTACATATAATTCTAATACTCTATGAAATGCAAATGGCCTAGGAGTGTGTATATGTTCTCCTCTATTTAAACTCAGTAGCTTCCAGAATTATTGTCGTTTCTAGCTTGAAGAGAGATAAAAATGAAGGAATCACTAAAGTTAAAAACTTTTTGAGAGGGTGCGTGTGGTACTGTATATAGGTGAGAGAGTGTGTGTATGGGTGCTTCTGTGTTTCAGGGTGGGTGTTTGGGATAACAATGGCTGACGTTTTTTAAAGTGTATTTTTATTTAAAATTATATTAGGATAATAATTTTTTTATTTTTTTAAATTTAATTTAAATATTATCATATTAAAATAATTTAAATATTTTAAAAAAAATCAAACTTTTTAAAACTTATTGATTAAGAGTGAGGGGGAGGATGCGTCCTCTTAGGCTGAGTCACTATTTAGGATAAAATTGGTTATAGATAATAAATAAATAAATGTAAATGAAAATTAGAGAGAGGAGGAGGAGAGACCAAAAGCCCAGTTACAGTGGGAAGATATTGAGGTTTTTTGGCAAAGTAATTACTGAAAAGAAAGAAAGAAATTATGAAAATGGGAGGATGGTGAGGTGTGTGTGATGGGGAGTGGTGTAAATTGCGGGAAGACAGCCCACCAATCCGTACCTTGTCTTCTTTTCTTCTGCCTAATGCCTACAACACAGCTTTGGCTTTGATTTGAGCGCTCCTACCTATGATAAATGAGCACCCAGCCAGCCAAACCACACCACTTTTACCCAAATGACCCTGTGTGCGCGCCCGCCCGCCCTTGTTTCAGAGCTGGTGTAGTGTAGCAGTGGCTTATAATTTATTTTTAAAATATTTTTTTTATTTAAAAGTATATTAAAATTAAAATTATTTATTTTAAGAAAATTATTTATAACTTAATATAAAAATAATAAATAAAATTAACTTAAAGTAAAAATTTCTAAAATTTCCAAAATTAAAAAAACAAGCGAGGTAACTTCTTTTCTTAATAAGGAGTGAAGCAAATCTATCTCGCAATATTATATATTCCAAAACACATGTTTCTTACCAAAAAGTAAACATTATTATTTTTTTCATTTATTCTATTATTACTCATTGAAAATTAAATTTATATTTTTTTTATTCAATTAAGTTTAAAAAAATACAGTGTAATAAAGATAAAGCTAGTAGACAAGTTGGCATAATCATATTTAGGATTTTTTTGTTTTCGTGGCTGGGCTTTGTATATGGGACCCATCGAAAACTAGTTTTTTGTGGTTGAGTTTCGTGTATAATTAGGTTATATTAAACCTTAATCCCAATCACAAAAACAAACACACTATAATCTTTATAAAAAGTAAATCATTATCATAACATGATAAGTTCCAAAAACAAAGACCTAAAAGGTATAATGCTTGGAGGGTTGTAAAGTGAAAACACTGTGATTTGTAATTATTATTTTTTTCCTCCAAATTCTATCTACATTTATCATTTAACTTTTTTATTTTTTATTTTATTTTTTCACATTATATTTATTAAGGATTGAGTTTGATAATTTATTTTGATTTATTTTTAACCGAGTTATCTCAGAGTCAAAAAGTCATTCCAGCATTGAGAGGATGCTCAATTTTGCACAAAAAGATTTTGTTTATGAAAAATTATAAACTAAGGTACCAAATTTGAAAATGAGGGGAAAACACGACCTTTTTTGACCTCGTATTGTTTGTTGAGCGTCTTTTGAAAAACAAATGTTTTGAGATTTTTTTTCAGATTCTATTTTGGTCCTTTTAGTTTGAAAAATTATATTTTTTATCCAAAACTTCAATTTGTTCACATCTAAGTCCCTTGTTTGGGAGAGAAAAAAAAATTCATCAAAAAAACAAAATAGAAGAGAGAAAGTGATTGGTTTTTCACTTCCGAGAAAAAATACGTGTTTTAGTGCTGATGGATTTATCCGGTAAGATAAGTTCTATTGATGTGTTTTTTACCCTTCATCTTGAAAAAAAAAATGGATCGATATTGGGAATAATTTTTTAATAAAATTTGTGTTTTGGAACCAATTTTATAGGTATTTTAGATTTAAAATTTGATTTATTGAAGTTTTAAGATTTTAAGGTTTTGTTTAGGTGTTTTTAAGAGATGATAGGTTAAAGATAAGTTTTCATGGTCTGAAAACTCAAACTTTGATTTTAAGCTCATTGAAGGTGACCAAAGAACATGGTTGGCAATGACAGTAGTTCACTCCATCAAAAACAAAAACAAATATATCCTGGCACCAACAAATCTCAGTTTTTTTTTTTTTTAATTTTTATTACTTTTTTAATTAATACCCTTCTGTTTTATATATTTTTTACTTTGCGTTAATTTTTTTTATATTAAAATAATACTCTGTTTTTAAAATTATTTACTTCACCTTTTAGAAATTTCAATTATTTGTTCAATTTTTTTTATTTTTATAATGTTTAAAAGAGATTATTATAATTTATCTTTTTTTTTTATAATTGATAAAAATAAACTGTATTTGCACAATATATTTATAGAAACAAAAATCATTTGTTCTTGGTAAGAAAGAATAACCTCTAGGACTAAAAAAAAGTATAAATTAAAAGGAAATGTCAACGTTAAATACTTGTATATTTATTTGTTTTTATCGTATCAACAGCAAAACACTCAACTGATTAGTTATATATAGAACAATATTAACAGTGAAATTGTCAAAAGTGTATTTATTATAGTGGTCGCTAATTAATTTCTTACTGAAATTTGCCATTTTAAGCAGCATTAACCCATCCACATTCAAAGTTTAAAAATATAACAAAACTATTATATTTTTGTCAAAAGTATTATATTTATATTTTTCAAAGCTCGGTAGGTAGATCTTCACATCTATTATTTAAAATGCAAAAAGTTTTAAGATTGTAGTTGATTAATGTTTCGTGGCATAAATAATAAATATAAAAGATATAAAAATATATTTTTTCGAAGATATCAAAATACATATATAAAATAAATTTGTTTCTAGCACAATTTTAAAATGAATTTTTATATTTTTTAAATAAAAAATACGAAGAAACATGTTTTTTATATATTCATCATCTCCGTGCTTTCTTCTATAGACAATAATCAAATGTTTTTTTTTTAATCTTTTCTTTTATAACCTTTGTCTTTTCTTATGATCCTTGATAAGAAGTTAGTTTGTGTATGTGCATTTCAAATATAGAATAAATAACTTAATTTAATGAAAATTGGAATAAAGATACTTTCTAGTCACAAATTGAAAAAAGAAAAAAGAATTGTATATTATTCGGCTTTTAAAATTAAATTTTGCAGTAATATTTTACAATTCCTAGTCTATTAACACCACACTAATGGGTATGGCTAGATAAATGTAGCTACACCCCTAAAATACTATTTATTATAATTGTATTTTATATTTTTTGCTTTTTGCTTTTTTTTTTCTTCAATTTAAACCTTTAACAACTCAATTTTTATTTTTATATTTAATATTTTCTCAATTTTATTCTTAAATATTAGGTTGTTTTGGGAATTGTGTTTTTTTTATTAGGTTTTATATTAGTCTTATAAATTTAGTTTTTTTTCCTCTATTTCTAACTTCAATACTAGATCTGTTGGAAGTGAGTCTTCATAATTTTTTTTTTTATTTGTAGTTCATATTTATCTTGATCTTATAACCCAAGTCATGAATTTAATAGATTAATCTGAGTTAACTCGGGTTTTTTTTTGTTTTCTAATTGATTTTTTTACGACTTTATTTTTTAATATTGGGTTAGTTAAAAATTTAGTTTTATGACTTTTTTATTTGCTTCTCATGAGATTATACTAATCTCATAACTCAAGTCGTGAGTCTACCGTGTTGATTGAAGTTGATTCTATTTATTTAAATTATTGAAAGTAATAATATACAAAAAAAACACGCTATGAATATTATGTTAAATTTTTTTGAAATGACTGACAGCGACATTGAAGAACGATCTAGTTTTGACCTCAATATTGAACGAATCGTGCATGATAAATTATTGCTAAAAAAACCAGATTTTTTAAATAGAGGACATCATACTTTAAATCTATCCTCCTCCTCCTCTTCTTCTTGGTTTTTTTTTGCCGAGAAAGACAGTAGATCTTAATTTAAAATGTTGTAGTGTTAACCGTTGTAATTTGTAAAGAACTTTTCAATAAATAAATGTGAAAATAAATCACTCAATCATGAGGTTTAAGTATTTTTAGATTTAATTCAAACTCAACCATCAAATCAAAATATCGACAATCATTTTGACCCATGGCCTCCACAAATTCTAGAATCCAAACTACCTGACAACATTTAGAGAGAGTGCAAATAAACGTTATCCTATATAAAAAATATATAAAAATACAAAATAATATAAAGTTGAGAATACATCACCCGCTAAAAATATTTTGAATATAATTTAGACCCAGCTTTTTAATTGAATACACTATATAAATCTCTTGTACTTATTGTGACCACGTACTTTAACAAGTTATTGCAAGAGAATTTCTTCATTAAGAAAATTGAACCGGGAATCACCATTTTATCAGCGTATGCTCATTGGTAATATTTAGAGTGATGTTAATGAACTGGTGATGAGACAATCTTGAAATCCTAAAATGTTTTTGAGGATATCTTGGAAAAAAGAAAAGAAAAACCAAATTTTTTTTTAATTAACTTGGTGTCCGGGCCAGTTTGCGCGCATTTCAACTAATCTCATGGGCCCTGAAGTTAACGACCATATAAGCTTACAGTGGTTATCATATTAACAACCATATGACTCAAACTTAAAACCACTGGAAAAAACTATAATCTTTACCATGTCTTTGCATGTGTCCTTATCTCTTTTAGAACTCTAAGTTATAAAGATAATCAGTCTGTTTATTTTTATGTTTTAAAAGTATTTTTTTAAAAAGTTATTATTTTTTTATTTTAAATTAATAATTTTAGGTGTTATCTTATTGTTTTGATGTGATATATTAAAAATAATTTTTTAAAAATAAAAAGTATTATTTTAATATAATTTAAAGTAAAAATTACTTTAAAAATTAACCACTATGACCATTCAAACACGACAAAATCAGTGGTGACTAGGTCTTTTGAAGTCAAACAAATTGATATTTTCTCTTTTCCAAATGCCACTGTAGCGAGCCAAAATCCTTAAATAAGAAGAAGAGATCATCTTGAACAGTTTTGTGATATGAACTAGAAAAGTTGAATGATAATCATGATTCTGGGGTTTGTCTTTGCCCTTTCCTATCCCAATTTGTTGTGTCTTACCGATTCTTTTAAACATGGGAAATCCCAAATCACAAGAAGAGCTATTATTTTCTGTAAAATAGGATGTCCTTTCAGTATTTTAGGGTTTAGATAGGAGTGGTCATTTTGTCCCTATCGTCCTTATACACAGCAACTCTCCTCGGTTTGAAAGCTTGTCATATGACATAATGTCGTGCACATGTATGATACGGTCGGCCCTCGCTCTTTTTTTTTTTTTTTTTCTATCCTTAATTTCGCCGGGATATTTTTGTTTTGTTTTTCTGCCTGAGGAACAGTATATTAACGTGGGCTGCAGTTTTTATATTCGTTTAATTCATCGAACTACTAAATTTAATAAATTGAGCGTATTGAATTACTCAAAACACCCAATTGCAGCCTTTCTGTCTATTAATTTTGGAAGGCGTGTCCCATTTTAATCCCCACCAAATCTCATATTAACTGGAGTAATTAAACTCCACCAGTGAATTAGGGTTTTATATGTCCAGCCCACAAGGCCAGAGTTCAATCAATTGAGAAGACTGATTCAATTTTTATTTATTAATATAAATATTAAATTAATTTATATATACCTCAACTAATTTTATAAATTTTAAAATTAATAATTATATAAACATCTAATAATTTAAAAGGACTCAAACTCATAATTATTAAGAGGCAAACTTAAGATCTGATTAGTTGAGTTATCCCTCGATATTAAACGAGCTATGTTTTCTTTAAAGGAGTGTCTGACCTTCTGAACAAGAGGTCTAATTTGAATGAATTTGATGGATGATGTGTCTCCAATTAATCTGTAAATATTCTTTATTGTTTGATAAAAATAAGTGATTTGGAAAAAGAAATATCATTGAATTTTTTAAGTACGATTCGGAAAATATTGCTGTAAAAGTTCCATTAATTTGAGCCGAGGAAAACAGAGGAACTGAGGAAGAATACCAAAGAGCACGCCGAACATCGGGTCGCAGCAGACAGGAATAAAAGAATATGGACGCCAATTTTCTTCTTGGGCCGTGGCCCCTCTAGGATTAATTTAGATTGATCCATTTATTTTTGTTTTTCTTAGAAAAGGATTATAAAAACTAGAGCCCAATTTTAAATTCATCTTCGTCACCGAATCGAACACAAAAATCAAAGACTATCTCAAACTCATCTTCCTCCTCTGTGATCTATATCACTACCACCATCTTCTCTATATTTAACTCTCGGAAGTGTGAAATAAAAGAGAATTACAGGTGATTGAAAAATATGTCGAGGTTTACAAATTATATCAAGTTATGTGATAGATCATCCGAGTTTGACCAGTCAATTGTAACTCTAATTTTTTATTGCGTAAAACTTGGCTAAAACCCTGTATCATTGGGGCCACCCATCAGGACAGCCTAAGTTAATACTATAAGGTATTATCTCCGGTTTTGAAAAAGAAAAAGAAAATTTGCATGCAACTTTTATATATATATATATATATATATATATATATATATATATATATTAGAACAATCTAATTTCAGAATATTTAAAAAAATATTAAAACTTAAATCAACCTAACATGCAAAATTGATAAGCCTAATCCTGATCCAAATCTTAGGCTGGATTAGAAGTTGGGTTGGATCATATAACTATGTTCAAAATTAAAACTTAATGGATGCTAGTTTATTATTTCGTCCTTATTGAAAGCCCATTTAAAGCCGAAGGCCTGAATCCCAAAATATTCAAGGCCGTCAAACAAGCTGAAAATGAAAGATCCGTTGAATTATTTATTTTTTCCGATTTCTACCACTAAACTGAAAAGTGTTAGACAACCATTATGTTAGATTTATCTATTTTAGCTATTAAATATTATATGAAAATCGTGTCTTTCTTTAAAAGTTGTCAAAAAATAATAAAAAAATTCATAAAAGAGCTCCATATTAATTTCTTGGTATTTTTTTTATCAGACATTTTTATATGATTAAGCTTGATTTCTTGATAATTTCTTTTCACCAAATTTTGGTATTATTTACATTTTATAAATAAATATGTACAACATAAATGCTATTTTATGAAAAAAAAAATGGAATGAAATGTAATATGAGGGGTGCAAAAAAAAAATCCTAATTGAAATGAGAAAAAATTTATTCAAAAGATATTGAAAAAATAATGTGTAGTTATTCATGGGTTAATGATCTGTCGCCCTCAAAATGGCTGGCTTTCTTGTATTGGGGTGTTCCAGTTCGATCGCGATCGTTGTACCATGTTACATAAAATATGTGAATTGGTTTTTCAATGGTCCCTCAAAACAGTCTTTTGATAATTTATATCCACGTTTATGATTATCTAGGTAGTGTTTAGTTACTATTATGAGATAAAAAAAACATATTATTTTACTTTTAATATATATTAATATATATTGTTACCAAACTTATATGTTTTAAAAAATAATTAGATATTATTTTTTTTCACTTTAGTTTATATTGAGTGTTGAAATTAATAATATTATAATAACCGTAGTTATAAAACTAGGACTGACTTTACTGGTTGACTCGGGCCTGAACTTGTTCGAGTTTAAAAAAATAGAGGAAGAATTGATTCGACCTGACCCATTCAAAAACCTAGGTCAACCCGTGATAAAACACGGGTCAAAAACTTGACTCGTGACATGAACCTTGTCTCGGGTAGACTCCCGAGTTGGATTTTATAACTATATTAATAACCACTTTTATCCATATGTTGAATCGAGTAAACTTGTGTTGAACCTCTCGACCTGTGACCTGGGTCATGCCCCGGTTGACCCCTAAGTTAGGTTTTAAAATTATGATAATAACAACTTTTATCCTAACATTGACTTAGGTTAACTCGGGTTGACATTCTTGATCTGTGACCCGGACCTTGTCTAGGGTTTACCTTCGAATCAAGTTTTCAAACTATGATAATAATCATTTTTATTTTATATTGACTCGTGTCAACCCAACTTGACCATTCTAATATGTGACCCGAGCCTTACCTTGGATCAACCCCCGAGTCGAGTTTTAAAATTATGACAAGAACCATTTTTACCCTTATGTTGACTCAGGTCAACAATTAACCCCACTCGTGACCTGGGCTTTGCTCCAAATCGACCGTTGAGTTGAGTTTTAAAATTATAATAATAGCTATTTTTATTCTTACATGTATCTGGGGGATATTTTTGAGATTGAGAGTTTTTTACAAGGATATTTTAGGAATAAAAAATAATAAATATTGTCTCTGGAGACATGTCCTCTCTGTACCTCATGTTTTGGAAGTACAAAAATTTATTCAAAAAAATCTTAAAAACAGATTTATTTTATGTCTCTGTTTGTTTCTTCAACTAAACACATTTTTATTTTCACTGTATTATTCTATCTTTTCTATTTTAGAATAATAACCAAACGCTTCCCTATACCTATAATTAAATTGCTTTTCCTTAACTATAAATTATAACTTAAGACTACACCATGTATTAATAATTGAATAAAACATAAAAGAACATAAAACATAAATAAATATATAAAGGAACACAAACTAATTAAAGCTAGATTTTTTTAGGGGGTATACAAATGTATTAATTGTTTTTCAAAGTGTTTTTTTACTTGGAAATACATTAAAATAATATATATATTTTTTAATTTTTTAAAACTCATTTTTAATATTAGCATATCAAAACGATCCAAAAATATAATTTTTTTTTAAAAAAAACATTTTTAAATTTTTTAAAAACTCTAGTTGAAACGTTGTCCCAAACATATACCTAGTGGTCTGAAATTTATTAGCTCATTGATTCATTTACCGTTAGTTTAATGAACCAAATCATTAATTTGAATAAGTGATATAGTTTTTTTTTTTCCTTAAAAGAGTGTTCATAGGTTACCACGTTTTTTTAAGAAAATTTGAAAGTGCTAAATTAAAGAAAAAAAAGGGAAGAATATCCTTTGAAAAAAATCCTTATTTTGTTGTCAACTAAACTCCTAATTTGATATTCTATACATTTGAATTAATCTTACAAAGATTGTGTGTGTGTATAAAGATTAGAAAAAAATATATCATTGACTTACATTATGTTGGAGGTCAGATCAAAATTTTTAATGTAAAAAAATATTCAAGCATTACTAATGTGTTTTCTAATAAAAAAAAAGTAAATTATAAACTCAAAACATGATGCATATTAGACAACATATTTTTAAAATATTAATATGGTGACATATTTAATGTTATTTCTTTTCAAATATTGAGATGACGACATATTGGATCCATCCAGGTTAACTTAACAAATCTGCGATCCAGATTATAAGACTGTGATAACTTTATAGAAAGCAAATAAGAAAACTTATGAAGGTTAATTCCTGGTTAACTAAATGTTGAATGATGAAATTAAAAAAAAAAGAGGAAAAAAACTACCTGAATCAATCTGGGTTAACCTTCCATACACGCAACCAGAGTCATGAGATCAGGATAACTTCATATAAAATAAATTAAAAAAAAAATACAAAGTCCAATTTTCAATCAACTGAATATTGAAGGATAAAGTCGAAAAACAATCAATTAAAAAAAAAGTTAGGAGTTTCTGTTCGAGATTTGTTATATTTGTCTATTTAATTTATAATTATTTTTTCTATTTAGATTATACCTCTATAAGATATTTTTTCTAGTTTATTTATGACTTTTATTGTTTTTCCTTTATTTTCAAGTTTTCTAATTGGTTTTGTTTAGATTTTAGGTTTATTTAAGGATTTGTAAACCTCTTAAAGAGAAAGACTACTTGAAAAATAATATTAAATGATAAAATTGTGTGTTAGGGCTTCCATGTGATCGTTTTTTTTATTCTATATTCTTGTGTTTATTATCTTTAATGTGTTGCTTTCGCCTACTTCAATTGATATCAGAGCCTACAATCCAAGTTATTTGCTTGCCAAATAGAAAAAAAAATATTACAAGAAAGATAAAGCAAATATAGAGTTTTTGTTAACATACGAGTATGTTTTAAAAATTATCCAATTAATTAATAATAATATAGGTAACCCTATGATATTCCGATGTTTGCTTACCCTTTTTGCACACCATTAATTTCATTTTCAAGTAAAACTATACAAACATCTCAAACAAAACATACCGAAAAGGCGAAAACATCTTACATAAAAAGAAAGCAATTAATGTGTTATAATATCATATCTTTTATATGGCAATTCCATCTATCATCAAGGCTACATCAATTCATATTAATTTTTTTTTTATCATTTGTTGTTTGCAGACCTTTCTTTAAGTCTTAAGTTTTTAGTTATTCCTTTATGAAGAGATTTATCTAGAGGA
Organism: Populus trichocarpa; assembly: GCF_000002775.5. NCBI lineage: Eukaryota > Viridiplantae > Streptophyta > Magnoliopsida > Malpighiales > Salicaceae > Populus > Populus trichocarpa. The sequence continues at coordinate 10,278,644 of NC_037287.2, read as the reverse complement.
TTGCAGTGACGAATGCAGTTTTATATATAAGAATTGCAATATCTAGACTATATAATAAACAACTTGTTTAGAATCAAATCACTTGCTGAATTAAATTCAGATTATAAGTAAATTTGAATTAATAATTCTTTATAATTTATAATTTTTATGTTTAGAATAAAATATTAAATTATAAAATTAAATTAAATTATAATTTTTGGAATACCATTAGAATTGAATTGAATTGAATTAATAATCTTAACTATTTAGCCTATAATTTAGAAATCATTTTTGTTATAAAAATCATTTCCTTTTGTTATAAGAATTCTTATATTTATTTAAAATGACATAAAATATAAGCATTTTAAATAAACCTATCTCATGTTAATTTTTATTAAATATTTTCTGAAAAATATCAAAAAATATATATTTGTTAAAAAAAATTTCAATCAAAATTCTTTCATTGGAATGTTGAGAAAAAAAATTTCTAGAAAACAAAAACAAAAAAAGAAAAGAACAGAAAATATTAATAACATATTTTATAAGGAATAAAAATATCTTGATGAGGTTTGAGGCCATAGAGAAAGAAAAGATGCTATGCTGCAATGGATTTTTAAGAGAAAAAAAAGATAAAAGAGAGAGACAGAGTAAAAATAGAATTTGTGTTATTATGTTTGTATTTTTAAAATATTACTTTCAATGTTAATTTCAAGAAATATTATTATAAAAAATCAAAAGTTCTCCCATATGATTTACCTCTGTATTTTTAATAAATTAAATTTTATTTAAAATTCAAATTAATACCTAAAAAATACTCAAAATAAAAATTCATTTAACCCTATAAATTTAATTTAATTTATGAGGGGTTCCTAGCATAGTTATTAAACCCGGACCGGCTTGACAGGTTGACCGGAGACCAAGTAGACCCGGCGGCTGGACCGGTTCGGGTAAGACAAAAGATCGAGATGAGCAAAAATCTGGTTGACCCGTGACCCCCGACAAAACCTGGTTGAGACTTGTTTTTTTTTTTTCAAATGTGTTTTTTCTTCAAACCATAGACCTCTCTTTATTTATATATATATATTAGTTGATTATTAATTCCTTTTAAAGTTTAATATATAAATAGTAGAAGAATGTTTTATTTTTTCAATATTAAATTTGAAACCTTTTATATATAAAAAATAAAACATTCTTCTACTATTTATATATTAAACTTTAAAAGGAATTAATAATCAACTAATATATATATATTCTATATTTACAAAAAAAACATTATTTTTTTAATGTGGGATTTGAAGCTCTTTAATATATATACTTTATGTTCACAAGAAAAAAGTTATATTTTTTTAATATGTGATAAAAAAACTTTTTGATTTAAATACTTTAACTTAAAAAGATAACATACTACTAATATAATCTTTTTTTAATGTAAGATAAAAAAAATTTTGAAATAATTTTTTAAACTTCAATAACATGTATATTTTTCTAACATATATATACATTTTTCTAACATATAAATTTGAAATAATGTAAGATAACATACTACTAACATAGATTTTTTTTTTAATTTTTTTATATAAAATATTAAAATTTTAATTTTTTTTTAATTTTTTTAAAATTAATTAAAATTAATCTAAGTTAATTTAATTTAATTTAAGTCAACTTGTATAAACCAAAATCGGACTATAGTATGGTTACCAGAGGAACTATAGTTGGTTGGCACTTTTTAAGAAAGAGAGAACATTTCAAACGACCTTGCTCCTCTCTCTCTCTCTCTCTCTCTCCCCGCCTGTCTCCAAATCTGGGGTTGAAGATGGCCTTAAAAAACATCTCAACGCTGTGCTTCCTTTTGTTGTGGTCGGTGCAAGAAACAACTTGTTTCATCAAGAAACATAAGCTGATAGAATTCCAAGCAAAGCTTCAAGAAATGGTGGCCTCAAGCAGTCCCATTCCACCACCTTCCCCGGCCGTCTCACAAACCAAACAGGTAGGAAGTCATTTCCCCCTCCAATTATATGTATAACTGGACAGTACAGCACTATATTTGTATGTTTAGATATTCGTGTGTTTTTGACACACACACACACACGTCGATGCATTTTTATTGATATATATATATATGAATGTTCATTTTTAAGAGTGGGAGAGTGTTTTATCCAATTGGCTATGGAGCGGATCCAACTGGGGTTCAAGACAGCAGAGATGCCATATTAAATGCTTTGAATGATGCCTTTCAAGTGCAAAATGGGCTTCAGTTGCTCCCTGGTGTGAATGACTTGGGTGGTGTTGTAATTGATTTGCAAGGTGGAAACTACAAGATCAGCATGCCCCTCAGATTTCCTGCTTCTGGTGGAGGCAACGTTGTGGTTAGACTAATTTGCTTTTCCTTTCTCTGAATATACACATGCCAAATGCTATCAATGATACAATGTGTTTATTTAATTCATTACAACGTATTTAAATCCTTTAGGGCGTATATTTCTTTTCTCTATTCACTTTTTCATGTGCAACCGTAATTATATGTTCTTGGACTTTTACAGTGGTCGGAACGGTAGACCTTGGAAAGAAACTTGAAGATATTGAGGCAACTTTTGCATCCTTGCATGTGGGTCTGTGCCACATTACGATTTTGCAGTTTTCTGCATGAGAAGCATTAAATAAGACAGCTCTTGTGCTTTATAATTTTTAATTTTATTAATCCTTCCAGTATCTCATCCTCTATAAATGCTTCCAATGTAATCCGAGTGTACACTTCAACAAAAGGTACTGCTATATGCAGAGCAGTGGTTGGGTTGGGTAGAAATTTTCAATGTAGAAATAAATGAACTTACAAAAATTGGTTACTACCTTTTCTCTTGAATCACCGAAATTCTGGTCATAATTTTCATCCATTCTAAAACACCAGAAAAAAAAAAATTTGTATAATTATGATCATAATTTTAATTGATGTTTTTTTAGGGGAGGGGGGATTTTAGTTTCGTTTTTGTTTAGCAATTAGTGAATAGTTCTCTCACATGGAGAATAAATTCTTTCAGGTTGAATTTTAAAAGAATCATACAAATATGAATTGGCTTTAAACCCCAAAAGATACTGCAGGAACCATAGCCACTCATCATCGACATTAAACCTTCCAAGGTTGCAATACTTATTGGAGCTCCTCATTGAGGTTATGGTCACTCTGCGGGCGCCTGATTATCATAGCACTTAAGAACATGTTTTAATATTCATTTATGCTTTCCATTTTCTCATTCACAAGCATTCTGAGATATGTTGGTGTGCTCAAATTATTAGGTAAAAGGAGGAACTTTGCGAGCATCGGACATATTTCCTGGCGATCGGCATCTCATAGAAGTATGGTCACAGAATTCTCAAGTACTTGATAAAAGAAACAAGGTACATGATCCAAATGGTTTCTCTGCTGGAAAATTACAAAATGGCGCCATCCTCTATGAGGACATCACCTTCCGTGACATCCTTTTCGATTCGGGATATAGAGGAGGAGGGATTTTCGTTGTCAATTCAGCCAGAATTCGAATTAACAATTGCTTCTTTTTACACTTCACAACAGAAGGAATTTTAGTCCAAGGAGGCCATGAGACCTTCATATCTAGCTGCTTCCTAGGACAACATTCTACAGTTGGAGGGGATCCAGGTGAGAGAAATTTTTCAGGCACCGCAATTGACCTTGGGAGCAATGATAATGCAATCACAGATGTTGCTCTGTTTTCAGCAGCCATTGGTGTGTTATTAAGGGGTCAGGCTAACATTCTCACAGGGATACACTGCTATAACAAGGCAACCGGCTTTGGTGGTGTAGGAATTATGGTGAAATTATACGCATCACTGACTAGGATAGATAATTGTTACTTGGATTATAATTCTATAGTCATGGAAGACCCTGTTCAAGTTCATGTTACTAACGGGCTATTCTTGGGAGAGGGCAATATAGTTTTAAAAGCGATCAATGGCAAAATTTCTGGAGTAAATATTGTGAATAATATGTTCAACGCAGATCCAAAAGGTACGACTCCTATTGTAGGATTAGATGGGACATTTACTAGTATTGATCAAGTGCTCATTGATCAGAATGATGTAGTGAGTGGCATGAAATACAAATCAACAGTGGGGAAGCTAACAGTGGCCGGAAATGCAACGAAATGGGTCGCAGATTTTTCTTCGGTTTTGTTGTTTCCTAACCAGATTAATCATTTTCAGTACTCATTTTACATTCACGGAATGCCTAATGGGTTCCCAATTCATGCAATAACAAATGTGTCAAATAATGTAGTTGTCGTGGAGAGTGACAAATTGGTCAATGCTGTGGTTTCTGTGATTGTTGATCAATGTAATATGGCTGGTGAGAGTAATGTTATGTAAATTTAGTCGTTGTAATTCTCTTAAAATCATCGAAATCATTAAGGAGACTCAGTGGGTATAAATTAAAGCCTAGAATCATGGGTTGTCTGCTACTTCATGCTCTCTCTCTCTCTCTCTGTATATATATATATAGACTGATGCAAGCTTTTAGACTTTTACCGTTTGCATCTTCTCTACCTCGGTCAAACAATGCTTACTGTATAAAATATAAAATAATAACCACTACTATTTCTTTCGAACTTTAACTTATAGAAGTTGATGAAAGAACAATTAAAGATAACCAAGAAGCTTCTGATAAAGAAGCAGAAACACATTGCGCAGTCAGCGCATGCTTTCAACTTACACCTCGATAACTTACAAAGGATCTCTGTTCATGTGTGGTCCTAGTGGTGCAGCATTGCTCTTTTCGTTGTAAGAAAGAAACCTAATTAAACTAAAGGATATTTACTAACTAGCATGGCATAGCCTAATCCAGTATTTTCCATCCCATCCGTAATAACAGCAATAATGACCATAGCAACAGCGCAAGCAAATCATCATCCAGTAACAATATGGTCATATTAGAAACGACAGATAGATGAACTCGTAGAAGGATTATCAATACAGAGAAGCAAGTCCAATACAAATCCATTGGTTCCACAAAAAAGGCCAAGAAAATCAGCTCAACCGAACATTTTTCCTTACCTCTTGCTCACCCATATATATAAATGTGTGCCTTGGTGCTGTGATTTCTTCAAAAACCAGCTACGTACAACAGCTGCACATATTCTGTGATTTATCACCGAAAATTGTTGTAGCTGAAAATAATGAGAGGTTTCTTGGTATTCTGCTTGTTAACCCTATTGCCGGTACAACAAACGAGTTGCTCCAACCAACAAGAAAAGCAACTAGAATTTCAAGAAAAGCTGCAAAAGTTTACCACCTCTTGTCATTCATGTCAAAAGCACAAAACTTCAAGCAATAAGGTAGTGAGAGATATTTGACAAGGTCGAGGCTATTGATATTAATCCCCTAAGAATATACCAACTTCTCCTTTTAATTTTCACTAAATTGAATGATATATATATATAATTTTTTTTTCTCTTAATGCGTGTTTTTTTGAAGGAGAGAGTATTTTATCCAATTAAATATGGGGCGGACCCAACTGGGGAGCGAGACAGCAGTGATGCCATATTGAAAGCTTTAAGCTACGCATTTCAAGTGCAAAATGAGCTTGAGTTGTTGCCTGGCATCAATGACTTGGCTGGTGTTGTGATTGATTTGCAGGGTGGAAACTACAAAATCAGTAAACCCATTAGGTTTCCAGCTGGTGGAGGCAATATCCTGGTGAGTATCCCGTCCTGTTCATTCTTATCCATAAACAGCGATATTTTACATATCGATCATCTTTTTTAGAATGTACATAATAAGTAGCACTAGCTTCTGAACTGATTAAAAAAAACACTTCCTGATCATTTTTCTCTTTAGACTAAATACATTTCTATATTTATTATAAATTAATCCCTGTAGCTATCAAACTTAATTACTTGCTATATTATCAGAGATAATTCAAAAAAGGCCACAATCTTCCACTGAAAATGAAACATCTTTTCATAATATAACAATCGAGCATGTTGACTAATCCATAAGGTACACGCGGGAACTTTGCGGGCATCTGACGATTTTCCAAGCGATCGTTACCTCGTTGAACTGTGGTCACCAAGTTCTACGGTTGTTCCCAAACCTTCCAATATCCATCCCGACGGGGGAGAGAAAAAAAATGTTGGGATATACTACGAGGACGTCACCTTTCGGGACATCCTGTTCGATTCAAGCTATCGCGGAGGGGGAATGTTCATAATTGATTCAGCAAGAACTCGCATACATAATTGCTTCTTTATCCACTTCACAACCGAAGGAATTCTAGTCCAAAAGGGCCACGAGACCTTCATATCAAGTTGTTTCCTAGGTCAACATGTAACAATTGGTGGTGATCCAAAAGAAAAAAACTATACCGGAACTGCCATTGATCTTGCAAGTAATGATAATGCAATCACAGATGTTGCCATTTTCTCAGCTGCTATTGGAGTATTATTAAGGGGTCAAGCTAACATTCTTACCGGGGTACACTGCTACAACAAGGCAACTGGGTTCGGTGGCGTAGGGATTTTAGTGAAACCACAAGGATCCTTGACTAGGATGGATAATTGTTACTTAGATTGGACAGCTATAGTCATTGAAGATCCTGTTCAAATTCATGTGACTAATGGTTTCTTCTTGGGAGATGCTAACGTAGTGTTAAAAGCAGCCAAGGGTAAAATGTCCGGGGTAACCATTGTGGATAATATGTTCAAATCGGATGCAAATTCTATGAATCCTATTGTTCAATTAGATGGGAATTTTGCTAGCATTGATCAAGTGGTGATCGATAACAACAATGCCGTCGGTATGACCGTGAAATCAACGGCCGGGAAGTTAACAGTGCCTGGAAATGGGACAAAATGGGTGGCAGACTTTTCATCCATATTAGTATTCCCAGATCGGATTAATCATTTCCAGTACTCTTTCAATTTTCAAGGGGTTCCTGTGGCATTCCCAGCACACGGAGTGACCAGTTTATCAAACAATGTGGTGGTTGTCGAGAGTGACAGAAGTGTTAATGGAGTAGTTTCTGTTGCTGTTGATCAGTATAATAGGAAGGGAGAGTAGAGATTGAAATTGTTCTAAATATTTATAATATTCAAATGGTTATTTTTGTGAATCCACTAAATGCATATATATAGCTTATTTAAGATTTGTATTTGATAATGCTTAGTTATGCAATATTTTTTTTTACAGTATAGAAAGTAATTAGTTGTATCCTGACTCTATTTTCATCAAAAATGAAAAAATTTATGGTATTTAAAAACTAATTAATGATATTTTATTAGTTATTTTTTAAATTTATTTAAAAAAAAAACAAATACAAAAAAAAGAAAAGAAAAAAAATAACCCATCCAAAATAATAAAAGTATAGCTATCTTTCTTCTAATTATAGCTATTTTTTTGTAAAATAGATTCAGAAAATAATAAATAAAATATCATTAATTAAATCTAATTTTTTTTTTAAACATGGGCTATCAAGTTTGAGCCTTGACCCTTGGGCCCAGAGGAATTAAAAATTTAGTGCCGGTTAATCCGCATGAGTAGCAATTGCGAAACAAGAAGCCCATATTGTTTGGTGACGTAGACCTACTTGGGCGGCTTGATGATTCGTTGAATGAGGTAAATCCACAAAAATGCATGTTCTGATGTGACGGACGGCAGGCTCTAGTTTCCTTCCGATTCATTATAATTATATAATATTATATTAATTATGTTGATAGCAGAGTTATTGACTTATTGGGGCTTGTGTGATTTATGAAGGACAAAACGGCGTGGTTTGTAATGGAGGATTGAATAGTTAATGGAGTGATTGGAGCCATGGTGGAGATTGTAGGAAAGATAGAGAAAGTGTGGTTGCAGACTTACAGTGGAAAAAATGTCGATTAAAGCATCAACGGTAAGAGAGTAAAAGGAAAAGAAAGAAAAAAAAAATGGCTTCAATTTTTTTTTTTGTGCTTCTCATATATTTAATCTCTTTTTTTTTTAATAAAAAATAATTTTTTGAAAATCAGTTTTTTTACTATAACTAAGTTATGTATTTATTTACCATTAGAAAAATCAATCAATAAAAAATATTTTCTGGTAAAAAAAAAATTTGGTTTTTAGAATTTTTTTTTCTTTTATTTTGGGTGAAAAACACTTTCAAGAAGTTGTGAAAAATTAAAAACAATCTTTTTATTTGTTGATTATATTAAATTTGTTCTTTAATTTTTTATTGCTATATATTTTGTTTTAAATCTTTTTTTTAAAAAAATTATCCCTTAGAATTTGATTTAATTTGATTTGTATATTAATTTTGGTTTTCATTCTTTTCATAGTTATTTGTTTTTCTCTTATCCTGTTTTTAATTGAAATTTTTTATTTATCATATTTGGTCCTTGTTCTTTTGATTGTTATTTATTTTCTTTGAAATAATTTATAATATTTTTTTTCAATTTCATTCTCTTTTAATTTTTATATCTATCAAATTTGATTTCCATTCTTTTGATTGCTAATTATTTTATTTGAAATAATTTATAAAAATAATTTTTTTTTATCAATTTTATCCTAGCTCATTCAACATTTTTATCTGTCATATTTGGTCTCCATTCTCTTAATAAACTTGAAAGAAAAATCAAAATATTAATAAGTTATTTTCAAATTTATTTTCTATGACATAGCCAAATACTGAAAAATATTTTTTTAACTCATCTTCATTGATACTACAAAACATCGTAAAATAATTTACTTTCCATGTAAAATTTTTTTTTAAAAAAACTTTACAACAAACAAATGGGACTAGAAAGAAAAAGAAAGATAAAGAAGTAGTAGTTAGCCATGGTGGTTAGGCCTTTGTTTTTAGTTTAATAGCAAAGTTTTAATATTAATATTGTACATGCTCTTTAGTTATTAAATAGAATACAACTAGATAGGGGTCAAATAATTTTTTTCCTAATGTAAAAAAAAAATGTTAAGGCGACGCTAGTGTTTTTAAAAAAACAAGAAAAATATGAGATCTGGATTATAGATTTGACCATGTTCAATAAGCCTAATTAATTTAATAATATAATTTTAAAAAGACATCGTAAATAATGAAAAAAAGAGTCAGTAATTAACCATAAAAAATAATAAGTCAGTGTCATACTCTGAAGGAGAAGAAAGAAAATTATGTTGGAGACCTACCATCGCTCCGCCATGGATACTGCTTAACCACTAGAAAAAGCTTATCAAGACAGTTCAAATATCATTATGAAAGGCCACTTGACGACACCAAGAGAGATTACACATGCAGTCAGATCAACGACCCAAAAAGAAAAATAAAATATTATGAGATGAGTATCTCATATTTATATTCAATAAATCAATTTAATATAATTGAAAAACAAAATTTCTAAAAAAAAGATAAATTTAACAAAGAAAGATAAATAAAAAAACTGGAGAAAACCTGAGTCAGTATCAAAATTAGAGAAAGAGCTTATAGAAAGCAAATGAAAAAAATAACAGAACCTAATTTCCAATTAAAAAAAATACTTAGAGATAATACTGATAAAACATGAGTTTAAAAAAAGAAAAAAAAAAGCAAACTCGAGAAAATTTTTTAAATCTGGGTTTATCTCCCAAACTTATAACCCGTGAAATCCTAGACCCAAACTCAATTAAAAAGCTCAATTTTCAATAAATGCGATGTTGAAGCATGAAATAAAAAAATTTTAAAAATTGACAAGGAATAAAAAATAACAATTAAAATAATAAGGATCGAATTGGTAAAAAAAAACTTAAAAATGATGAAATCGCAAGAAAAAAATTAAATTTTAAAACCATCTCAAATAAAGAAAATATCAACTAATAAAATGGGGATCAAATCTGAAAGATAAGAAAATTAAAAGGGGTGAAATTAAAAAAAAAACTGATTTTATAAATCATCTCAAATAAAACAAATAGAAATCAAAAGAACAGGAATTAAATGTGAAGATATAACAAATTGAAGGGTTGTTTTAAAATTTTACAGGATAAGCTTGGAAATTGAGGAGAAAAGAAAAAAAAAGATCGCACTCGTCAAACTAGAGATTTGTTTGGAATACGTGTTGCATCGGGAAGAAGGGAAAGTCGAGATGACTTGAACACCACCCTGGGAGCCATCGTATGACCACCTTATGGTTTCTCGCACGTTGTTTACAGAGCACATAAGCAAACCACACGTCGACATGTGTGTTGCACGGCTAGCCAGATATTTTTAATAATATCTATATTAAGTGAGCCCTTCGACTAACTTGCTTATTATATATATAAAAAAACAATATGAAAAACAACACAAAGGCCTTGGACTTAAGTTATAAAACATTTGCCTTTAAAGTCAAATAAGTCATTTCAATGTTTTTTAAAAAAATAAAAAGATGATAAAGCCTTTAGAGCTAGGCTTTAAAAATTTTGCTTTTAAAAGCAATTAAATAATTTTATTATAATGAAAAATTATGTAAAGATATCATTCAATTTATAGATGATATTTTGACCATTAAAAAAAAAAAATCAATCTACCCCATGTAAGGCTTAATAATTCTTAATAATTTTGAAGTGAAGGGCAAAATCACCACTTCACTTCTGTAATTCACCGTGCATTGCCTCCCAGGCCATAATGCACACATTGAACACTCATGGTTTTTTTTTAATGGCAATCCTTTAAATAATATAATATTTTTTGTTGATTTTTTTTGGCATTTAGTTTATATATTTCTTAATTTGTTTTAAAAAGTATAAATAATATCGTTTTGTTTTTCAATTAAAAAGAAATATGATACTTGAAAACGTATATATAATGCAAGTATTTTCTTCTTTTACACTAGAAAGTGACTTGAAATTCTACCGGGTGAGCAAAAGGATTAAAGGACTGGTTTTTACTAAACCAAATTTATAACTCAACTGCTCCAAAATGCAAAAGGAAAAACAATAAAAATAAAAATATTCAGTTCCCAACAGCCACAAGTAATTAATTTCAGTTACTATTTTTTTTATAGAACCAAATTTCAAATAAAAAATGGGCATTAAGTAGCATTGAGATAAATGCCAATTTCTAAACTACCATGGTAATTATGATCATTTAATGTCTTACGCTAATAACTCACAGTGCTTTACTGTTATTCTCGAGGTAAAAAAACAAGGTTTGTAACAGGTGTGGCATGGGGATGTGATGCCTGCTAGCATTATGAACGAGTAGTAATAATTCATAGAACAGACAAGAAATTAGATCTAATGCAAATAGAAATCTTAGAGCTTCGTCCTCCAACTTTTTTGTTCAATTCTCTGTTTTTCTCTCCCATGTAGATTTCTTTCTCTCTTTCCTTTTACATCTTTTCATGTTTTCTGCTTAACATGGCCAAAGAATTGTGCGTTAACTTGTATATCATATTTCTTTTCATAGGAGTTTATGTTGGCAGATCGGCCGGCATAGAATAAGCCCATGACCTCCCTCGAAGTGGCGTAAATTTAAGACAATGGAACCTTTCTCAGCATGCTGTTTTATTGTATTAATTCTTGTACAAGGTGCGACTTGTTCCATCACACGACAGATCATGACGATAAAATTCCACAAAAAGCTACAAGAAATGGAAGGCTATCATCCTGTCAATGCTACCTTGTCATTTCCCAAGGCATCAAACACCAAAAAGGTGAGACTTTCTTCCTGTATTACATTGATCGACTTCATATACAAGTAACAAACATATGTGAATGTGTGTGTACATATTTCTTTTTACTGGGATTTTATTTGATCAAATAACGTTCGTTGGATGTCATTGAATTGTTAGAATATAGGGAGAGTATTTTATCCAATTGGGTATGGAGCAGATCCAACTGGCGCACAAGAGAGTTGTGATGCCATAATGGATGCTTTATCCGACGCTTTTCAAGTGCAAAATGGGCTAGAATTGCTGCCTGATGTCCATGACTTGGGTGGCGTTGTGATTGACTTGCAAGGTGGAAACTACAAGATCAGCAAACCCATAAGGTTTCCTTCTGGTGGAGGCAACATTGTGGTTAGTACTCTTCTACACATGACTAGATTAGTTTCTCTTCAATTATTTCATCGGAACAATGTTTTTCTCTGAAGAAAAAAAGATAGTTTAAATTTGAAACGGGAGGAAAGTGGAACTGAGTTATTTAACCTTGAAGCATGAAAACTCTTCGCGTGCTAATTAAGAGATCGAATAAGATTTGTGCAAGTTTTTTTTTTATGAAGTCTAAACTCTTCTGCCATTTGGCATGTCCTTCAGAAGTATTTGTTTCCCTTCGCATAAATTATAATTAAATTTTGGATAATTCATATTAGCGTATATATAAATTACGAATCTCTAACCAAAGATATTGATATGAAAAATGCTCTACAATTAGGTGAAAAAAGGGACAGTGCGAGCATCGGAAACCTTTCCCGGTGATAGGCATCTTATTGAACTATGGTCACCAAAGTCTAGGATGCATAACAAAAAGGTTTATTATGAAGACATCACCTTCAGGGATATTCTCTTTGATTCAAACTATAGAGGTGGAGGGATTTTCACCATGAATTCAGTCAGAACTCGCATTAATAATTGCTTCTTTATACACTTCACAACACAAGGGATTTTGGTCAAAGAAGGCCACGAGACCTTCATATCAAGCTCCTTCCTTGGACAGCATCCAACAATTGGCGGGGATAAAAATGAGAATAAATTTTCAGGCACTGCCATTGATCTTGAAAGTAATGATAATTCAATCACTGATGTTGTAGTTTTCTCAGCAGCCATTGGTGTTCTATTAAGAGGAGAGGCAAATATTCTGACAGGGGTGCATTGTTACAACAAGGCTAATGTTTTTGGTGGCATAGGAATTATAGTAAAACCAACTGCATTTTTAACTAGGATAACCAATTGTTACTTAGATTTCACCAATATTGTCATGGAAGACCCAGTTCAAGTTCAAGTCACAAATGGGCTGTTCATTGGAGATGCCTATATAGTTTTACAGTCAATCAATGGCAAAATCTCTGGATTAAACATTGTGGACAACATGTTTAAAGGGGAAGGCAGAAACTTGAACCCAATAGTGGAATTAGATGGAAATTTCACTATAATTGATCAAGTGGTGATTGAACGTAACAATGTGAGGAGCATGAGCTTGAAATCAACAGTGGGGAAACTAACTGTGGCCGGAAATGGAACGAAGTGGGTGGCAGATTTTTCGTCGGTGTTGTTATTCCCTAACAAAATTAGTAATTTCCAGTATTCGTTCTATGTTGAAGGTGTACCGACAGGGAATGTAGCGCATGCAGTGACCAATGTATCGGATAACATGGTGGTCGTGGAGAGCAACAAGGTCGTCAATGCAGTTGTTTCTGTGGTGGTTGATCAGAGTAGCATGGTTGAAGAGATCAACTACTTGTAATTATTCAATTTTGCTTTTACTCAACATTGAATATATATATATATCACATTTCTGCAGTTAACGACGGATAAAGCCATAACTATATGTTCGTATATATTGTTTTCTTTGCACTTTATAGCACCATGTTTTATTTTTATTTTGCTGAACTTTTTCCCCCCACTTCTACCTTCGATTAAATTATCAAATACTATTTGCATAAAAAAAACAATTATGTTTATGCACATCAGCATATCTAGTTGTATCAAATTTCTGCCTAGCAAAAAAAATGCATAACTAAACAAATTATACATCATAAACTGTTATTTTTTTTTTGCTTAAATGAAGAGGATGGAGAGTCATTACACCCCGGTAATATTAATGAGAGATAAATATGTCTTACACCTGCATTAATGAGAGATAATTATCTCTGACATAAATATTAATGAGAAATAAATATCCCTTACACAAATATTAATGAAGAATAAATATCTCTGACACATGTTTTAATGAGATAGAAATGTGGTAGGCTATAAAAGACTATTATATACCTAATAGTAAAGATTGAATATGATCCTGACTAAAGAGCTTAAATCATATTAAAAAAATCCATAGAGACTAAGTGTTGGGTCCAAGTCACAAGGTCCAAGAGGCATTAGGACACGTATTGAGCCTAGGCGTGTGACTTGGACCCAATAGGTGCCAGACATATGCCTAACACTCCAGACACGTTGCCTAGACTCACAGGTGTTGCCCGCATGTCTAGCGCCTGGGCTTAAGCGCGGTGTTTGAGCCAACAAGCGTTAGACATGCACCTAATATTTCCTGAGCTCTTGAGAGCCCAAGACCAGGCGTATTGTCTGGGTTCAAGGGTGTCAAACCCACGACATAAGACCGAACCTAAATTTTTTTGCAGAAACCCTCTAAAGCCTAGGTTATTGTTAAAACAGACTTTAGGCCAATAAAAAGTTGTTTATAAAATACTAATAAATCTTGGTCTATTAGTAACCTCCAAAGTCTTTGTGAAAAAAGTACACAAAGAATTAAAGATGTACTTGATTTCTTTGATGAGATTCTTGATTTTTCTCTCTATATAAGAAGAGGGACATATATCTTAAAGCACATCGCTGAAGTATTCATGTGCGAAGGTACTTGCCACAAAAAAAAAATGCCTTTTTAAGATTAAAAATACTTGGGGAAATACTTTATGACAGTATTAGCTTCAACTTTATGGATATGCTAAAGGTAGTGACACGTGTCACTGATTCAGTGGATGATAAAAGAGGCCTTCCACTATATAATGACTTGTTCCTCTCTCTAAACTTCTCTTCGAACCATTTTGTCAAGTAGTTCTTATGTGTGAAGTGTGTTTCTAGACCACAAGGCAAGGCCTAAGAGGTACTAGGATATGCACCAAGCCCACATGCATGGTATGGACTCAAGAGGTGCCATGTGCATGCCTAGTGCTTGAGTTAGGCACTTTGCCTAGGCCCCTGGGTTGGCATGCCCTTAACACGCACTGGCGTCTTGGTTCAAGCATGGTGCATAGCGTTTAGGATCAAGTGTGGTCTTGAGCCCTCGAGCTCTATACGAATGCCTTATGCTTATGCCCATGTATAATGCCTAGTGCCGAGGCCTAGATGCATGATCTAGGCATCGGGGTGCTAGGCTGCGCACCAAGCGACCCTCTAGGGCTTGGGCTGTTGTTAAAATGAGCTTTGAGTTAACGAAAAGTTGTTTAAAAAATATTGATAAATCCTGGTTCATTAATATATAATTGGATTTTTAAGATTTTGAGTATGATGCTCTATTTGTTGTATCTCTTTAAATTTTGATTTGTTTTTATCCATAGAGTAAGTAATTTACCATCCACGTAAATTTATGTGTTTTTATCTTTTTTTTTATTTTTCTCAATCTTTTTATTTATTTATGATTTACCAAAATATTATTTTAATATACTAGACAAATCTCTAACATTCTGTTTCTAGGATGATTATTTACATAAGGCCATTGAATAAAAAAGGGAAAGATTTAGGGGTTTAAATCAACTTTGTTAAGCCATATTGGATATTTTAAAACCTGTATAAAAATTTTAGAATTTGAATAATTCAAGAAAATTAAAAATTATATGGGAAATTAAGTGATTATTTTGTTTATCTTTTTAGCAACTTAGATTAAATAACAAATATGAATGGTTACGTGTTAGTTTAGATGAATGAACAATCACTTTTATATATATATATATATATATATATATATATATATATATATATATATATATATATATATATATATATATATATAAGATAGACATGTGTTCCCACACTAAAAGTTTAATTTTTTTTTAATATTCACTTATTATATAAAATTAATTTAGCTAAATATTTTATCTTTATCCCTAGCAATTTCTTTATGGTATAACTATTGACCTATCAAATATTAACGTGTATGTATATTGCTTGATATAGACAATGCTTATTCCTCAACATATAATGAATAAACTGCTCGAGAAGCAATCTAACACGTAAAGGAAAAAAGTAAAAGTCACCCATGTTATTACAATTCAAGAAATTATAATAAACTTCAATTTTACATAGCAATACTACTCAACTATCAAGATTTTTTATAAAACAATTAATTAATTTAAACTGCTAACTACACTGTTTTAATTTGTTAAAACACAAAAGCATACTCTATACACCCAAGAAATTTAAAGTAAATTTAGTCATTAAAACCCCAACAAAATCACCTTAAAATCAAGTAAAAATCCTAACCCTAACCCTAAGTTTATTGAATGAAAAATTAAGCTTAATATGGTTAGAGGAGAGGTACTCTTGGCACTGGATTTGTGAGTGGAAGGAGGTGGATGTCAGATTTTTTATGAGAAAGGCTTGTTGTTGTGTTCGGCTATTAACGTGCTTTGTTTTAAAAAAAAACTGTGGAGTTTTAATTTAATTTAAAATTATTGATGAAAATTATATTGAAAATTCTGTCGGTAATTTGACATGTTTTTAATGCTATTGAGATTTTTTTATTTTGTTGAAAATTATTAACGAAATTTTTTTATTTCAATTTCCATTGGAAAACAGTGCCATAATATTTTCTATAGGTGTTTGCGTTACAGTTTTCTGATTTTATGGCAATGAATAGAAAAAAACAAAAATATATATTTAAATAGAAAAAAGAAAGTACAAACACTTAATAATAAATTAGATGAAAAGTTCTTGCACAGTTGGCATGTGCGCACACATGCCATGTATCAATTTAATAGGCACATATATTCACATATATTTTTGACAAAATCTATTACCAAAGCACTTGTTAAAAAAAATCTGAGATTAATTCAGACATGCAAATAATAAAAATAAAACTAGAAATTTAAATAAAAAAATTAATAATTTCGCACATCAAATATATTACATTAATCACTTTTGAAGTTTAATTCCAAGAGGATGAATTGGTGACTTTGATTTTGAATTGCATGCGTGTTGTGGTTGTCAATTTGATTCAATATAAATGTCTTGTAGTGTTTTTATCTCCCTCTCCCTTTTTTTTATTTTTTATGTCGATGGTCAAGAACATTATTGGATTCTTTTAGACATTAATTAAAACTAAGTTTTTTCTTTAAACAATTTTAATATCATGTCCTCGTATTAACTTGTTGTTTTTAGAATGAAATTTGTTTTTTATGTTGACTCTAAGATTCAAATTCAGCTTTTAGAATGATGAATTTTCTTTGATGTTGCATCCAATATTCAAATTCAAAAATTCAAGGAAGGTCCAAACAAAACTCACCACCGGGTGTTAATTTTTTTTTAATTGATTAGATGCAATGTATCTTTCGACAGTATAAGAGAGTTTGTCTGCCCGAAAATGATTTTGTAAAAATGATTTTTTAAATTTTTATGTGTTTATTTATCAATAGAAAATTTAGTCAACGAAAAATATTTTCCAGTCTAAGAAAAATTTAGCTTGATTTCTATGAAAGTGTTTTCCTTTTATTTTGGGCAGAAAACACTTTTTAAAAGTTGTAAAAATTTGATTGATATATATTTTGTTTGAATTTTTTTTAAATTTCACTTCTTAAAATTTGATTTTTATATTAATTTTGATCATCATTTTTAAGATTGTTATTTGTTTTTCTTTTATCATTTTTTAATTGAAATTTTTCATTTATCAAATTTGATCCTCATTCTTTTGATTGTTACTTATTTTATTTGAAATAATTTATGAAATTGTAATTATTATTATTTTAATTTCATCATCTTCTAATTTTTTTTATTTGTTAGATTTGATTTCCAATATTTTTATTATTATTTGTTTTATTTGAGATAATTTATGAAATTAGATTTTTTTCAATTTTATTCTCATTTAACTTTTTAATTTGTAAGATTTGTTCCTTATTATTTTAATAAACTTGAAAAAAAATAAAATATCAATAAGTTACTTTCCAGCTCATTTTCTATAACATAACCAAACATTGAAAAATATTTTCCAACTTATTTTCCATGACACTACTAAACATTAAAAAATAATTTATTTTTCTAGAAATTTACTTTTTAAAAAAATCAATTTTAAAAAATAAAACTGCTTTCAAACAAATAAATTCTAAGATCCTTTCTAATTCACGTTGTTGTTGAAAAAATTTCTTAGCGAAGATAAATTTCAAGAACTTGTGATGCACTTCTCTAAAGAAAGAACACAGCCACTAAAATATCTGGCAGAAGCTTGCGGGCTTCTACTCAACTCCAGTGAAGATCCTGCTGAGAATTAGTCGTCTACTTTTTCCAAAACTTCTTGTGTGATGCAACTTGATGACAGCAACAATTAGGAATCGGGGAAAATCTTTAAGAGGAAGAGATGCTTTTTTCTTTCTGGGAAAGCGCATAAACAAAAAGCAAGAAAGACAGTGGATTATCAAGTAAGCATATCCCAGGCCAACACTTCACCAATCATCTTAAAACCACCATCCACTAGGTTCCTTGTTCTTGACCTCATGTTCCCTTGGTGTTTTATGTAACATCTACTCTGTGTGTTTCTCCTCTCCACCTTTTCCCTCTCTATCACCCATACTTACCTTTCATTTTCTCCCAAATTCTCATTCCCTTCTTCATGGCTCAAATTTCACCATCTCCCACACTTAGTCCCACAGTGAGCGCCCCTTCATGCCATGATCAATCCCAGGAACCAACTATGGATTTCAATGTAATGGTCATAGTTGCTGCAATGTTATGTGCCTTCGTTTGTGCCTTGGGCCTCAATTCCATGTTACAATGTGTATTTCAATGCACACAACGTACGGTAACGGAAACAGCAGGATGGATATCTTCTCGCAGACAGAACTCCGGTTTAAAGAAGAGAGAAATGGTAGGTTTGCCAACTTCAACTTATGCCCATCAAGGTTCACCATCATCAACTTCAGGTTGCGCTATTTGCCTAGCAGACTTCACCGACGGTGATAAAATAAGGGTCTTGCCTAAATGCAACCATGAGTTCCATGTTGATTGCATTGACAAGTGGCTACTCTCTCACTCTTCATGTCCTACTTGTAGGCATAGGCTCAAGTCCATTGATGAATCAGTGCCTTCTCTGGAGCAGATAGTCACTGTCTAACGAAGTCAAAAATTAGTTGACTGTTTATATATATATATATATATATATATATATATATATGTTTCTCCTCTTCTTAATTGGCTAGCCCTAGCCTGGTTTCTTGCATCATTAAACTTTAAATAAGCATAAACTGCATCTTCTGCTTCTGCTTCCTTATGTCAAGAAACTCTCTTAGTTTGAGGGTGGATTATTTTTTGTTTTATTTTGGTTTCTCTGTCAATTTAAATTGCATTTATTCTTTCCTCTTATTCCCCAACATCTCAATAGCTTCAGAGGGTTATTCACCAGTTTCAAGTATGAGCAAACTAGTTTTTGCATCAAATAAGCATAAACTTTCAATAGCTTCATAGCTTATTCTCATTGCTTCTAATTTTAAGATAAGATATTTATGTTGCTTCATCTTCTTTTGAAATAAATTTGTGCAGGTAAAATGGTACTACTGTGTTTCTTTCGTTAGTGGATGCCATTTTTCTTGGTGGGCATATTAAGTTAAATTTGAAGTTAATATTGATATTAAATTAAAATTAAATTAGCTTTTAAAAAATTAAATTAAAAGGAATGCATCAAAATTAAAATTACGAGAAATACATCAAAAAAATTTTATTTTATTTTTTAAATTTTATTTTTAAAATAATTACATCAAAATAATTCAAAAATATCTAAAAAATTAATTTAAAACTAGAATTTTTTTAAAAAATATGGTTGGACATCAATAACGTAAAAATATATCCACTACTCAATTTCACAATTTTTTTTAATTGAACGGAATTAGAAGAAGAGATTCAATTGAAGGGATTTCTTTTTATATTTTATCATGCCATCTACTTCTTCTCTCTCTTTTTTCTTCTAAGCAATCTATCAAAAAGGATGGGTTGCTATTAATTCTCTCTCCCCTTGTCTTTTCATTGCATCAGTGCCCAAGTGAGTCAAATTTGAAACTCTTAACTTTAAGGAAAATGCAATCTCAAAGATGGATTGGGAAATTTGTTGCTGAAAAAGATATCATGAAAGCTACCTCCACCTTGTATGTGTGAAGGACTTGCAATTGCACGGATCTTCGACATGATGATACAGAAGCCTGCAGGACAATATAAAGCAAGCAACAATGGCATAGGACAATAAGGACCAGATTGCTCTTCTTCTGTATGTCTGGTGGGGTGTTTTGTCGTTGCACGTCTAAGGAATCCATATCCACCACCTACTTTGCTCGCATTCACTTCCACTTGCTGATTTGAATGGAAGGATTATGTGGATGTGGTGAAAATGCAAATCATTTGAGACATTGAGGTTACCTTACGTGTTCTTGCAGTTCCAACTTGCTGCTGGTACTACCTTTCTTGGCTTCAGTTGACTAACAGTGCAATTCATGTTGATGTTCTGAACGCATAGACATTTCAAGAATGTAGAGCTTGAGTCCTCTGTAAGAAAAAATCATGGCTAGATCAGAAGAAGAAGACTCGTATTTATCAGATGATTTAGACCCTGGCTTATAATTTTAACGAAACATGTTAGAAAAATGGTGGGGGCGATGATGACTGCAGATCTGGTGATGATAATAAATGTGGTTAATAAGGTGGGCACGGTGATGGTAATAAGCAGTTAATGAGGTGCAGCAACAGTGGCTGTGGCAGCAATTGCTGACAGCAGCCCTGTAGTCATCGGTGTCAACAATCGGGCGTTGATAACATACATAAAAGGATCATTTTGTTCTCAAACCCATGTTTTTCTCGGATGTAAAATCCTGTGAGAAGAAAAAGGGAATTACAAACTGCAAAGATATTAAATTCACACCCTTATTTATTCACATAGAGGACCAACCTCAAATTTTAGACTGCACGAATTTTGCAAACAATATTCCTCTCCCAAACGAGAACCGTCACATATTTCTACACAAACATCAAAACTGAAGCTATTCAAATGTCCTAGTCACTGTATTCTTCTTCTGTGTCATCATCGTAGTAGTACTGATCACTATCACCATCACCATCACCATCACCATAGTATCTATCATATATAAGCCCTATTAACTTCTGCTTCGTCAGTTTCTCTTGAATTCGCTCTCTGATAGTTGTTCCCTGATAGATATGCAAACCAAAATGTGCCATAAGCATGCAAAAAGAAATCATCCATGCGCATACACTACCACCTACTTAGTTCGGGCCAGGAAACAAAGACTGACCATTTTATGACAGCGTTCTTCAAACATTTCAAGAAATCCAGCGACCAATCTATCAGCATTCTCCACCCACTCATTCCGATGCACACAGGCTGTTTTTGCGACTACTTGTATCTGCGGCATGAGGGCAGAATTTATCAATCCGATTATAAAAAGCCATCTGCCACGTGGTAGTGATGCATATAATTGATTTCTGGTTCTCTTCTATTGAATGGGAAGTGGTGCACAACATTAATGGTAGCATCTCACAAGAATATTGATTAGCTAGGCCTACTAATCTTTAAGTAAAACCACCACTAGGGTTTGTTTGCAATGAGAAGCAAACTTAAAGAGGGATAGGGGGCAGATATGGGGTGAGTGAGGCTCCTAAGGCCAAAGGACCAATTAGAGCACCATTACACTAATAACTTGCATCATGTGTTTCCAAAAGGGATGCCAGCATAATAAATGGATGGTTCAGTATAACAGATTATGCTTACAAAACAATTCCAATACTGATCCTAACAGCAATATGCACGTGCTTAATAAAGTAGGTGGCTGCTATATGGTCTAATCTTAACCCAAATAACCAAACTGCTTCAACAATTAATTTGAACATCAGATCGCACCAGGATGGAAAGTGGGCAAAGATTAAAGTCAGACACTTCAAACCTAAAACATTAGTTCTAAATGATGCTATACTACAACATAACATGAGCAACCATTGCACACGGGTGAAGCAAGAAATCTTGTTTTGTTGAGAGCAATCAGTTAATTTCTAGCCCCCCTCTCCTTAATCTATTTGACTAAAATTCATATGGTATTACTTGGCTGCAGAAGCAAGAATGTGGGAAGAAAATGAATGATCAAGCAACAAACCCTAAGGCTTCAAGGCTACACATCCTAATTCGCAACATGCTATCCTATATTTGCAACAGCATTCAATCATGCAACTTGTCCAGATAAATGGAGAAATTTATGTGTTTCAATATAGGATGCACATAAGGAAATTTCTGAAGCTCCAGCTTCACAAAATCATTTTGTCTGCACAGAAGCACTTAAAACAATCCTTACAACAGATAATTATTGCAAATCTAAATTAAGAGATGCTACAGTGTAAAAAAAAAAGATGAATTTCTTGGCTGGTGTCAAGTTCTACGCTAGAGTGATGACTGCTAGATTTCATAATACTGTTTGCATGCCAGACCATATTTTGGTGTCTTTCTAAAATTAGTTTGTCCTAGACTGCCTCCACTCTTCAGCACATGTGTGAAACAATATTTAGGGTTTAATCCTTGTTCTTTGCACAATTACATCTAATCTAAAACAAGGAAAGGGAAAACAAAATGGCATGGTGAATTCATGACAAGAAGAATAATATTATTTATCAATTTTGTACCTATCCCTCCAACAAAGAAGCACAAAGTCTCACATGCAACAAATTGTCAAAACACATGCCATGCAAGGTCACTATTAAGTATTAGCAATTTTGCAAGACAATTTGCACACCTTTTCCCCGACTATCTCTTGCTGTTTCTTCACTTTCTCACGCAACTTTTTAAACCCCATGTTAACTCTCAGCCGCTTTTCCTAGTAAAAGAGGATGGGAAATGGAAAAGATCAATTCTCCAGCAAGAACACAATGGTCAGAACTCAGAAAAGAGAAAGCAAATAAAGTAAAGCAAACCTTCACATAGCTGACACCCAAATCTTTTCTTGTATATCCACGTGCCAAATTACGCATCACATACTCATTATAATCTTTAACTATCCTCATTATAACATCTGATGTGGAGATCCCATCAGTCCGCTTTGTTTCCTTAAATCTCCCAACAGACTTGACCTGTACAAACATTTTGTAGAAATGCATTCTGTTGAAACTAGTCATACTTTGTTGTAATGGTGATGAGGCTATTAAGTAATCATGATTTGCCAGGTCAAGAAATTATGTCAAACATTAGAGTAATCCTATCGTTTCTATGGATTTCACTGCACATGAAAAGTCATCAAAACCACGGGAAACTATAGTAGAAATGAACAGAAAATTGGCAAAATTATTTGGTCATGAACATTTAAGAAAAGCCTTATAATGGTGACTAGGGAAATTGATAGACAAGATACAGGTCAAGAAGCAACAGTTTGAGTGAGTAAAAGGTATCCCAACAGCAGCGTTTTTATGAGTACGGATAGATTTTGAAGGAGAAGAATGGCAAAGTATATTTTTCCCATTTCCATTAGTGGAACGGTTTCAAATGTACGAGATGGTTAAATCAAGAGAAACTAATAAATAAAAACAATGAACCAGTCTTTACCGAGGCAAGTAATGCCAACATTTGTAAAACAGATAGTCATATACAGCTCACCAAAGAATTTAGACATATTTCCCTCTTATGCATGAGGAAACAATCACGAAGATGGTCCCCGTAGCTGTGAGAAAATACAGGTAGCACTGACGATATGATAGCAAAAGCTTCTACGTATTAGTTCTAGCACATAAAAGATCAGCCATGGTGATGGAAGAGGAGATGAAAGCTATGAAGTAATGAAGTGAGCCAGATAGGAATGATTCCCAGATAGAACCAGAATTTTATTCTAATCACCATTTATTGAAAGGCTTTATCAAGCCATGGTGAGACAATTCTTGTGATTAGCAAAGCTCCGCTATCACTAAACTTACAAATTCATAGACATCCTTTCCGGCCCCACTTGCATCAGCATAACTACAATTTTAGGGCAAACAAAAAACAATTAACATATTAAAAAGCAAAAGGAACTTAAACAAGAACAAAAAAAACTCAAGAGCACATGAATGCATATATTATGGTACAAAATGCAAAATGAAAGCACTACCAAAATAACATGTCAAATGAGGGAAAACAAGAAAAATTAAAATAGCAAAGAACATAGGGAAGTTAAATGAACAATTTTACGTAACAGAATCAACAATGCACTTGTTGCAACTTAGATAAAATGGAAGGAATCAAAGAAGCAACCACTACAAATAGGGTCAGTAAATTAATTTGAAGTAGGTCTTGAACATTTGTTGCACAACAAGAAATAGAAGCATTAAACACAGCCTGCACATACAAAAAACGTATACACATGCGGATAAATTTAGTTTCCAGGCATTTCACAAATGGTTCAACTAAAAGTTAACATCTCATCTAATTCAGCAATGATTTTCTTCTTCAAATAGAAAGGCCAAAACAATGTAAGCATGCAGTTTCCATGAATTTTTCTTCTTTTTTTTAATTGTTGGAAGACAAGCAGACAAGTCCATTTGGACTGATTAACCTTACGGAAGAGAGTCATGAGCCACATAGTCGATCCTATGTTTGTCGAGAAACTCTTGTGTGATAACCCATGGTGCATCAGGGATAACTTCATCAACCCACCTGCAAAATTTACAGTCAGTCAACGCCACATGCACTCTATTCCCAATATAGAAATTTCACTTGTCCAAATTTGATATCTAAGATAAAAGTAGACAACTAGGTTTTGCCAGCAGACAAGTTCCTGGTACGAAACAAGTCAACAAATTAAAACTGTGAAAATAAAACTTGTGAAAAATTAACCTGATCAATCAGCCCTGTTTTTCATTGATCACTATGAATCAGGAATACCAAACAGAGACAATGGGAATTTTTTTTCGCATGGCATGGCATACTATCTTGTGTGCAGTCTATACAATTTAGTTTGTCAAAAAATCATTGATGCCAGCAATGAGAGATTAAGCACATCTGAAGTACGACGGCAATCTATATCCATGAAAATTGATATCTAGGACGCCATGAAAAGAACATACATAGCAGTTTAAATCATTTGGGAACATTTTGTTACCCTTTTTATTTTTTATTTTTTATTTTTTTTTCAAACCAGAGAAATGGAGATTCAAAAATTGAAAGCAAAACCTACCTGCAATGGCGAAGAGACTCGTAGCGTTCTTGATCAGTCATCACAGTTTTACCCTTGTATTTGTGAGTTACTTCATCATTGCAGCATCCAACCACCAAATACGTGTTTGGGAATCTATCAAATTATTAATACTATTATTTGTAACCGAATTTTGAAAAAAAAAAAACAATAATTGAATTAAAACAGAAGAGAGAGATTGTGAGAGTGATAATAATTAAATAATTAAGATACAGTTTCTTGGCTTGCTCGAGAGAACGGGCATGGCCAAAGTGGAAGAGATCGTAGATGCCGTCTGCATATACTCGTACTGGCCTCTCCTCCTCCTCCTCCTTCGCTGCCTCTACTAGCCTCGAGCTCTTCTTCGCCTTATCTTCCTCCATTTATCTATTTATTTATTTTTGTTTTGTTTTATGGAGTGATTCTCTCTTCAAGTAAAGAAAGAATGAAAGACTTTATTTAGCGTTGCTTAGAACAGCGCTGAAACCATAGACTGCGCTGCGCACACAGAATCTGTCTATCTGTGTATCTCCTTTGACATCACAAACCATGCTTCTTCTTTTTTATTATATTT
Source organism: Populus trichocarpa (assembly GCF_000002775.5). NCBI lineage: Eukaryota > Viridiplantae > Streptophyta > Magnoliopsida > Malpighiales > Salicaceae > Populus > Populus trichocarpa. The sequence goes on along the minus strand of NC_037287.2, from coordinate 10,253,043 downwards.
TTATTTGATTGGCTAACGAATTTTCAGACGAGAGGGCACAAAAGAGAATATTTCTTCTCCAATTATAATTTTTCCCTGAAAAACAAAAACCGGGACCCGAAGTCTAGAACCCCAAAGAAAAAAAAGGCAAGCAGATTTTATTCTCAAACACTTGATTGATTGATGGAAATTATCTGTTAATTTTACCATCAATTCTCCCATTGCCCTTTTTTTTCATATGTAATTTGCTGATAATATAGTGTTTTTCTTTTCACTTTTCAATTCGAAAATCTTCTTCTTCTCGTGTATGCTTATTATTTTTTCTATTTCATCCTATCCTATGAGCAACTGGTCAAGCAAATTATAGCGATGGTATTTTTTTTTTTAATGCAGTTCACGCGGGTCAATTCATCTTTTTAGTTTATTTTTTAAATCCAACTTAGCCTAGATTCTGGGTCATTTAGGTCGGTCAACGAGGCCGGTCAACAAAATGGGTCCAAATTCTTATCGCGATTATATTTTTAATCTTTTTAAGCCTATAAAAAAAATTATTTCGGTTTTTATTTGATTTTAAAATTTCTCTTTTTAAAAAAACTTTACTTAACAAAAAAAATACTTTTTTTTTATCAAACTTTAAAAATATTAGCCTACTTTTTATTTTAGTGTCATGAGTAGCCCCTGTTTTTCCTTGGATGTTAACTTAGGTTTTTTTTCCTTATTTAAATTCAATATTTTTAATTTTAATTTTATTATTTGATATTAAGTTAATTAAAAATTGGATATCATAATTTTTTTCCATTAGATATTTGCAAGTTTTTCACAATCTCAAATAAATACCTTGATATTTAGTTTATTCTTAATTTTACAAGCGTTTATTTTTTTATCATAGAGTTAAATAAAAAAAATTATTGAACCCAATTGAATTCATGACCTTGATCTATATTTGTCTTTTGATTTTTCCAGTTTTATCTTTAGTTAACATTAATGTTTTTTTTTTTCATGAATTAACATATAACATTCTTGATTTATTTAATTATATGCATGCATAAAGTTTTTAAATTTATACTTATAATTTTTTTATGTAAAATAAATGTGTCAAAAAAAACATAGATATTCAATTTTTTTTTGTTGGAAAGCAAATATCTTATATATGAAGAAGCATAGGTGAAATAACTAGTAAGAGAATATAAAAGGTGTTGAAAAAATATTATAGCAATCCACAATTAAAAAAAAACAATTTCACCCTTCACAAAACAATCCACGTAACTAGCTATCAAGGGGTATTATAATATTTTCACAGGGGTCTATTAGTTATTATCATGTTGACGGAGGATAAATCAGTCTTTTTCTATTTCTAATGCACAGTGAAATGACTAAATTTCTCTTAAATATTTTTTTTTTTAAATTCATGTCTAGGGTCATTTTGTATTTTTATTTTTTTAAGAATATTTAAATGACTTAAATGCCCTTAGAAGTGGATTTTTTTTAGCTTATGTTCAAGGACATTTTAGCATTTTTCATTCTGTTTTTTTTTTTTGTTATTAGGGTAATTTTGTAATGTAAAAATATAGATATTATTAAAAAAATTATTGATGCATACGAGGCCATCTAATAACCAAACGTTACCCTCCACAACAGCGTTTGAATTATCTTAGCATCTCCTATGTGGTGAGACGACGAGTGTGGCCAAAGGCCGGTCAATTTGGCATTGACGACCTTTTATTCTTTTCTCTCTCCTTCTCAATCTCTACACCTGCCTTCTGAAATTTTAAAATAGCCCTTCAATTTATTATTCTTTCATATTTAGTTCTTGTTTTTTTGATTAATATTTATTTTATTTCAAATAATTTATAAATTTGGATTTTTTTTTCAATTTCAGCCCTCATTAATTCCTATCAAATTCAACCCTCATTCTTTTGATTGCTATTCTTTTTTTTTTATGATTTTTTTAATTTTATCATTCAACATTAAATTGATTGAGAATTAAATTTCTTAATTGAGTAAGAGTTTTAAGATTTCACGAGTTGTGAGTTTTAGATATGAATTCAAGTTTAGAAAGTCCATCCATGTTTGCTTGATTTTTTTTTAAAATTCATATTTTTTTAGTTTCATCGCTCAACATCTATTTAATTGAAGATTGGACTCTGTTAATTTTATTTATTTTTGCTTCCTATATAATTTTTTCACTTATTTTGAGAATGACTTGGATTATTCCAGGAGTTTGTATTTGTCGTTCTTTATCAAATTTAGTTTTTTTTTTAAATATATAGTTTTTTAGATTAAATTAATTAATTAAATATAAAACATGAAATAATTATTTTATTATATTTTGTTAGCTCATGTTTTTTCAATTACATCCTTCAATATTTATTTAATTAAAAATTAAATTCCATTAATTTTTTTATTTGCTTCCTATATGATTTTTTATTAATTTTAAAATAATTCAGATTACATCAGTTTTATTTATTATTCTTTATTAAATTTAGCTTTATTCAAAGATATTTTATTTTTTTAATTAAAATAATTCAATTAATTAAATATAACATGAAATGTTCATAGTAATATTTTGTTTGATTTTATAAAATATTTAGTGCAAAAAACCTTTTGGGTGCAGGCAGTGGTGTAGCGCCGGCCCCATAGGTAGTCATCATCTATAACAACTCCTTTCTGTTCTCTACAAAATAGATCATAAATTTTTCAGAGCATTCAATGGTCCATTCTCATGCATGCTGGCAAACAATCACACAACCTGCTTCACTTGAGTGATGCGAAATACACCTACGAAACAAACATTGGTGGCGGCAAGAAGCAGGAACATTACTAAAACATCACATCATTGTACTTCAGCACGGAAAATTTGATCTGAGTAAATCAGAGACCAAATTCCACAATATGTTACATTACTGATTGCTCTGTGCACCGTGGTCCTTGAGCCCATGACTTGTCTGATTCCAGGCAATGCTGCATTGCTTCTGTTTAGCACAGTTCTATAGACGAATATTACGCACACCAGTGTCGATAATTTACAATGATAAAGTGATGTAATGTGGTTTAAAGCCAATCTAGCTGATCAAATCCATGCCACTTTCACCGCTATGGTGCTTGTGTACGATATGGTATGTTTTCGGTTGCAGAGATAGTACTAGCCAATTCTACTTGAATAAAGTGCTCCATCTTGACTCACTCCTTTGTTTACAAAATCTCTGGTTTGAATGGATTTAAGCAATGTATCAAAGAGAACTTAATCAGTACCAGCAATCTGCAACCTCATCTTGCGTGTCCTGCACCTGCTGCTTCTTTGGAGGTCCACAAGTTTTCATGTATCCTCTAAACCGGTCTTTCCCAGGTTTGGCAAGATCAACAAAAATTAACCTGCCATCAAGAGTCTGATGATAAAAGGTCAAAACAACATGAGTTTTCCAACTTCAAAGTTCCTGAAAAGAGAGTGCAACGTGATGGTCCCAAACCTTACGGTCCATATTTTCCAGGGCAAGGATGGCATCATCCTGAGAAGTGTATTGAATAAATGCATATGGTTTGGACCTTTTAATGGTTTCATCCTTCACAAGCTTCACTGTCATAGATTGAAAATAAAAGGTTATGTAAAAGGTTACAAGCCTTGAAGCCTGTGTTGGAATTGCAATGGGAATCTTTTAATATTATAAAACTTCCAATTTAAGCCTGTTTTTTGAACAATGAGGAAAGACGTATTTACCTTCAGCTATTTCACCAAAATTTGAAAATTCCTTTTGCAAAGTAGCTTCACTGATAGAATGTCCTATATCTGCAAGTCAAAACTCATAACCAGTACTTCAAAGGAGATTAAAAAAAATTAAAACATCCCTATAAGATTATGAGAAGTTTGACCATCTCATTGAAGTTCAATGAAGGTGAAAAAAAACAACCACACTCACACACAAGAAAATTGTTTGCAATGATATTCTTATTTCTTGGCTAGACTCATAGAAATCCTTGTCCAAATAGTCCATTATCCTTAATATGAAACTCATGATGCTATGCACAACTCTACAGTATAAAATGTTCTCGTGTATCAATTGTCTTGTGGACCTTCAATAGTCTTTCAAATACCAAAATTAAAGAATACACACAAGAGATCCACTAGAAAGAAAGAGCTTGGACCGTAGAAATAGTTTCTCTTCTCCATGTTACTTCAAAAGGTACATGGATTGATTGTATTTGGAGCAGCATTATATATTGACCAAGGAATTGAGACATGAAGAAAAGCCATCCCAGTTGATTTATACCATGACACTTAACTCTCGCCTAAGAATAGAAGTTTAGAGGCTGGACACCTTGAGACTCCCATGTGTGAGCTTAACTGAGCATTTGCAAACCTTTGCAACAAGTTAAAGATAAACAAGGGCAGAACTTGGATGAATTTCTGAAAGGGTTCTTGGTTACGATACAAGTACGGCATTAAAAAGGAACATTATTAGTAGTTTTATGAAACAAGCTATTGTAAGTTCGAAAAAGTATTCTACATGCTGCCCCTGAAGACAAATGCTATAGGAGAGAATTGTGAGCCCAACAACAAGGTGACTACCTCAGCAGATGGCAAAGACACCAACATTTAGATTGTCATTCTAATTCCTCTCCTTGTTTTGAATTTGAATTGCCAGAGTCAACTAAGGATGACCAATAAAAATTCAAACCCCATGTTGTGAGCATTTTCCCCACTAGATTAGACTTGCAAAAAATAGATGAAACAAATTTGAAACTGAACACTGAAGATGTAAGATTTCCATTATAATTTTTTTTTTCTTCTTTGAACAAAGTTAAACATTTTTATGCAGATGAACGCCACTTCTAGAAGTAAAACCTGATTGTCAGAAACATCTCTTCTCCCTATAGAAGCCACAATGATGGTTATAACTTATAAGGAAAAGAAAAGGAGCTATTGTTGATGGTGCATCTTCAGACTCAATGTTTGAAAATTAGTTTTCCAACATTTTCAGGAATAAAGGAAATGCAAATTCTAGAAAACCTTTGATAAAGATGTGCATTGGCATCAATATTTTCTTTGTACCATCTTAATAACCAATTCTGTGCTGACTAGGACTGGTTTTCATGGATAGCATTCATCCTTACAGAACTATGACATATTGAGTCCATGATTTTGTGATCAGAAACTCAGTGCGATTTAAGCTCACTTATTTGAGCCAATAATATCTTTAACCTCGGTTAATTGCACATAGGACTACCTTAGTTCAGTCAGCCCTTAAGCATGCCAATTACTAACATGTTTCATTCTTATGCAGGGAATGGAAGCACTTGATGCAGACCAATCTGTTTCAGAAGCAATTCTGAAAAATCATTCCAAAGTCACTGCCAACACTCATGGTTCTTTATAATTACTCAAAACCCTCTTCTGCAACCAGTAAAGGACCTGGTCCTGACAAAATAAGATGGTGGTTTCCACTGATACTTCGACCTTTTTTTTTCATGAACAGCATGGGCAGGTTCTATGATAATGCAAGCCCTATTAGTCTCCATGATACTCATTCTTTCAAGCATAACAGACTCAAACTTATATCTTTTACAAACTCCATTAGTTATCATTATCATGAATAGCATGGGCAGGTTCTATGACCATGCAAGCCCTATTCTCCATGATACTCATTTTTCCCAGCATAACAATCTCAAACTTATATCTTTCACAAACTCCATTAGCTATCATTTTCCTCGGGAAAAATTTTCGAAAAATTCTGGTACTTCTTTCCATCATAAGTGAAGCAAGGGCAACGAATTCCATATTTTTAAACCTAGACAAGCACATTGGCCTGCAAAATGATTCAACTTCCTGCATTAGCAGTAAAGCTAGCACCTTGGAATATTTTATTTTTTCACCTCCACAGACCAAACATTACCAAGGTGTGGATATTCCTAGGATTATTTCCTGTAAAGATCAATGTCAGCATTCAAAAGCTTCCCCTTCAAAGCTATTAAAACAACTAAAGCTCACGCAATTGAAGCCTAAGCAACATAGGGATCAAACTACCCAACAACTTTTTGTTCAGCATGTGTACTTGGCTTGTATAGACTAAATGGTCCAAGCCTCAAATAACTTCAATACTATTCAGAAGTCATCTTCCCACCGTTAATCATG